>NC_061111.1:232652861-232763337 GCF_002878395.1 Capsicum annuum | reverse complement strand
ACTAACACCTTCACGATTAATTATCACAACCCGTCATTATTGCCCAATTAAAACCTTTTGCACATAATCAAACCATCAATTCCAGAATTCAATTACCAAGGCATTATGAATTGGTATCGTCGTACCGACTATAGCTTGCAAGCAATGTCATTAGCCAACACTTAGGGGATTCCCATGTACCCCACAAAATTTTCTATTAAACCAAAGCCATGGCTATCAAGGCCTTTCCAAACCATTTAGAACCAACCAAACCTTTTTAAGTTCCATTACCATATTATGCAATGCAATGATTTCAATAAAAGTCAAACTATGTGACAAAATTATTCTCATTGGCATTTTATCAAACATGTTGAGGGCATATAGGTTTCAAAACTAAGCATCAATTGACCATTTCCATGAAACCACATGTTCAAACCACCATTATAACATGAAAACCATAAAAAAAAACATGAGAAAACATTATCCAACCAAGAACAACCAAAACCCATAACATATATTTCAAAACCAAATCAATACCAGAATATTACCATAAAAATCATTTATTAAAACATGATTTTAGTTGAACTAACAATGAGAGAGGAGTAACATATCTTAGACACCAAGGAAGATAGAGAGAAACCACCGTTTGAAATCCCTAATTAATCACCTTAAAGAAACCTGACCTAAGAGCTTGAGAGAGTTTTAAGAGGGTTTAAAGAGTGTTTGATTTAGAATAATAGGTTAATGAAGTCCCAAAAGGTGTTTTATATTATGGGTCAAAAGGGATTAAGTGGGAAAATATCCAGAATACCCCCAACTTAAACTGGAAAAATATTCGTAGGTGGGTATCTTTGGACCCCTCAACTCGTAACCACATCATATGAGTGGTACTCTCCAATCGTATCCAAGATCGAAAGTTGGACTCCACATTCTGTCCAATATACGAATTCCTTGCCTAACTCGTATCATCACCATACGACTAGTACACCTAAGTCGTACGGTAGGCAGAACATCAAAGGCTAGACACTAGACAACATATGATTTGGACCCTACTTCTCGTCGCATCAATATATGACTCGTATGGATTCTTCTCGTACCTTAGACAGAACTTGGCCAATATCACACTGAACAACATACGACCCAGGTCCCTAGACAACCCACACCATACGAATATTATGGTGAATCGTATAATCAACAGAAGGCTCAAAACAGAAGGCTCAAAACCGACGAACCTTCTGATCCAAGATCTCAACTGGGACCTCCTCATAAGATAAGCAATCCAAAATACCAATATCCTTGATAGGCACGATTTGAGATGGATCACCCATATACTTTTTCAACATAGAAACATGGAACATCGGGTGAATGGAGCTTAAACTAGAAGGCAACTCCAACTCATATGCAATATTTCCAACCATCCTCAAAACCAAATACGAACCAACATATCGGGTACTGAGCTTTCTTTTCTTACCAACTACATCATACCCTTCATGGGAGACATCTTCAAGAACACCCTATCCTCGACCTCAAAATTTAACTCCATTTGCCTCATATCTTCTTAGGAATTTTGGTGACTTTAGCCAGCCTTAAGTCTATCCCAAATAACTTTCACCTTCTCCATGGCTTGGTAAACCAAATTCGAGCCAAACATCTCTATCTCTCTAACCTCGAACCGACCAATAGGATATCTACACCTTCTACCATACAACGCCTTAAATAGAGATATTTCAATGCTAGAGTGGTAGCTATTATTATAGGTAAACTTTAGAAGAGGAAACTGCTCAACCCAGCTACCACCATAGTTAATCACGCAAGACCAAAGCATATCCTCCAATGTCTAAATAGTTTTCTCAACTTGCCTATCCGACTGTAGGTGAAAAGCAGTACAAAGACTCACCTTAGTACTTAACCTTTCTGAAATAATGTAACGCTCCAAGTCTACACCCTGGATGTGACAAGGTGCTTACAATCCTGAAGGACCACAAGCTGACCTATGACTGGTACTTGCTGTGAGCACTGAATAATGAAACTGGAAATATATGTGAAAGTATAACTAAAAATGCCATAAGGTTCTCAAAATACTGAAATAATAACTGAATGTACTGATAGTAACATCTGAAAAACTGAATAACTGACTGTGCTAGTCTGAAAGCCTCTAACTGTCTAAATATGGAGTTGATAGGACAAGTCCCCAACTAACTCCAACTACTGAACATACTGAACTACTGGAATGCTGAATTATATAACTCTATCCTCAGAATATAAGGACTCACCACTATAACTGCAGCTGATAACATGAGCTGCTAAGTACGGTCAGGAGCCCGTACATCAGAACCTATGATATGGGACATCATAGCATAAAAGAAAGAATATGAGTCAGTACTTTGAATGTACTAGTATGCTAAGTGAGGTAGGCTGATATACATGGGTTCATATGCGTGAGATGATAACTGACTAAATAAACATCACGAAATAACTGAATAAGACTACATGCAAAAACTGTAACTACTAATCATGCTGAATATACAATACTGTGTATATAACCTCTACCTGAATTAGGCTAATACTGAAGTTCTGAATTCTGATAGCTAAGTTACTGATAACTGATAGCCATGGTTCTGTAGAACTATCTGAGTTCTTTACTAAATTCTGAGACTAAATACTAATTTTTGAGTACTGAATACGAAAAATGTGACTGTGAGTGTTCATCTAACCGACAAACCCCAATTATAAACTGAGTTAGGGTCCAACTTGTGACCCCAGTTGGAAGGGTGCTAGCACCGTGCCACGGGTAATGATAATGGATATCTGGATCCATTAAAGAATCACCCTCATTTAGCAGGTGAGATATGTGTTACCCTCAACTGGCAGGTGAACACTTTATCAACCCTCAACTGGCAGGTTGATATATTTAACCTACGCTGGCTACGCAGTTTTGGAACTAAGGTACTGCTACTAAATATCACACCTTCAACTGGTAGGTGAGCCCCTATCCCTAGGTTTTCTCAGTGCTAAATCCTACTCTCAATTGAATAAACACTAAGCTGATCACTAGACTGTACTAGGCTTGATTAAACTGTTACTAATCGTGTTGACTGACTGACTGAACTGAGTTCACTGAGTTTTGTAACTGACCAAGTATTATTGTCCATGACGGTACTGAGACTATCCTGTGGCTACTGTAATTCTAGGTAATCAGCTAGATTTTTGGGTATTAAATACCCCCAGGACTCAATAGCATCAATAGTAAAACATAGAAAAATCTTGAAAGCATTACATTAATTACTTATTCACCATGCATTCATTTAGACATTTTGTCAAACACTTGAGAGGCATGAACTTGTACATGAATAGGTCCATATGATAATATGTCATAAATTCAATCTTTAATTTATATAGGCATTCTATCAACCACTTAGAGAGCATAATTAATGCACATAGAAATCATCAAGATATAAACGCCATGGCTACAATATTCAACTTGCAAATTCAAGGGTTTAACATAAGAATCACATAATTCCACATACATGCTAATTAATTCACTTGAAACTTGTAATGAATCTTGATTTGAAAACCAAGCACCAATAAATACATGAACACAATCTAATTCAAACATGTAAACCATGAAATCCATAAACTTGTAGTTTAAATAGGGTTTTTGAACTCCAAGGGTTGAAGGAAACCCAAGGATGAACACCTAACATACCTTGATTGTTGATTTTGTGAAGATTATGAATGATTTCTTAAAGTTTAGACTTGAATTTAATGAACCTAGGGTTTTTCTTTGGAGAGATTTTGAGTGAAATATCAATTTGAGGGCAAAAATGTTGTTTTGGGACTCAAATCCCATGTTTTGGACCTCTTAGGTGAATGTAAAAGACCCATTTGCTCTTAAAAACATGAAACAAAACTGCGGAAAAATGCACGGGCCGAACTGGCCAGGGTGTCGTGGGCTCCGGAGTACCGCTATAGGCAGGGTGCCGTAGGCTCCCCCCAGCACCGGACTGGGCAGGGCACCGCGGGTTAATCGCCCTGAGCTGCTGTTTTTGAGTTTTAAATATACCCTAACGCTTGTTCAAAAATTCCAAAAATCACCCGAGATATACTATTGACCTCTCCAAGCATGATTAAACTTAAAACTAACTTTCCAAGGTTGGAAAGGTCGAAAATAAATTCATCAAAGTTTGAGGGCTTTAGAAATGAATAAGTTCTAACACTTAGCTGAATTTTTCTAAGTTTGGGACCACTTTTGGCATGCTATATAGGACTGAAATGGCTAGGATTTCGGGGTCTTACAATATTTCTCCCTTGGAAACATTCATCCTTGAATGAGACTGATTAAGCTGAGAATACTGATAGATTAAGTTTATATACTGAATATGCAACATTGAAGCATGATTACATGACTGAAACTACTGATAAACTGAGTTTTCATACTAAACATACATAATTGAAGCATGATTACATGGCTAAAATTATTTATAATTGCATTACTATCATGAGGATGATATGCAGCAGTAATTGATACCACATTTGTAAAGGTAATCTGAGCATGAAACTGAGTAAATCTAAGGAAGACTATTACCTCAAGCTGAGTCTGAGTTTGCGGAGAAGAGGTGAGGATACTTGGTTCACATGCTTCTGCTTCCCAAGTATCTCCCTCAATGGACTGATTCCGCCAAAGAACTTTGACCAAAGAAACTTATTTGTTCCTCAATCTGCAAACCTAACGATCAAGGATTCCGACTGGGACTTTCTTATAAGAGAGACTGCTCTAAACATCTATACTCTCTATAGGGACTACAACTGCTGGCTCACTGATGTATTTCTTTAGCAAGGATACATAAAACACTAGGTGTACTGAAGCTAAGTCTGACGACAACTCAAGCTCATAAGCTACCTTTTCGAAACGGCTAAGAATTTTGTAAGGACCAACCTACCAGCGATTGAGCTTTACCTTTTTACCGAACCTCTTCACTCCCTTCATGGGAGAGATTTTCAAGTGCACATAATCACCAATCTCAAACTCAAGATCTTTTCTCCTTATTTCTGCATATTAGTTCTGTCGGCTTTGAGTGTCTTAAGCCTCTCCATGATCAACTGAACCTTTTCTAAGGTATCGAATACTAGGTCAGGCCTTGTCAACGCAGTCTCGCCTACCTCAAACTAACCAATGGAAGATCTATATCTCCTTCCATAAACAGACTCAAACGGAGCCATCTGAATGCTGGAATGATAGTTATTATTATACGTGAACTCAATCAAAGGCAAGCAGTCATCCCAACTACCCTTAAAGTCAATGACACATGCTCTTAACATATCTTTTAGATTCTGAATAGTCCTTTCTACTTGACCATCTGTCTGAGGGTGGAAGGCTGTACTGAGGTGAACTTGGGTACCAAGACCCTTTTGGAAGGCTTTCCAAAAATAAGAGGTGAACTACATACCTCTATCTGAAATGATGGACAACGGGACACCATGCAACCTAACCAATTCTCTGATATAGAGCCTGGCATAGTCCTCGATTGAGTAAGAGGTATGAACTAGCAAGAAATAAGCTGATTTGGTCATCTTGTTTATGATTACCTAAATCAAATTATACTGACAATGATTATGAGGCAAACCCATCACGAAGTCCATGTTCACTTCCTCCCACTTCTATGTGGGGATACTAAACTCCTGCATGGACCCACTAGGTTTTTGGTGCTCAATCTTAACTTGCTGACACGTAGAGCACTTAGCAACAAACTCTGAAATATCTCTATTCATCCCATTCCACCAATAGATCTTCCTCAAATTGCAGTACATCTTAGTGGCCCCTGGATAAATTGAGTAACGCATATTATGCGCTTCTGCAAGAATTCATTACCTCACGCCATCCACACATGGCACACATAAACTACCCTGGCAACACAACATACCATCTCCCCCTTGGGAGAAAACCTCTATTTTCTGATCTTTGACTAACTCTTTCATCTTAACTAAATTGGGATCTCCGTCCTGCTTTTTTTTTCACCTCAAAACCCAAGAAAATTCCAAACTATTCTGCACCCATATACTACCCTCAGCTGAATTAACCAAATGAACACCCAACTTGGTAAGATGATGAACTTCCTGAACTAACTTCTTGTTACTATCCTCAACGTAAGTAACACTACCCATGGACAACCTGCTGAGAGCATCAGCCACTACATTGGCCTTGGTCAGATGATACAAAACACTCATGTCGTAGTCTTTCAACAACTCCAACTACCCTCTTTAATGCAATTTTAAGTCTTTCTAAAAAAACACATACTGCATGCTTTTGTGGTCTGTGAACACATCAACATGCACCCCATACAAATAGTGTCTCCAAATCTGTAAGGCAAACACCACAACTAATAGCTCTAGATCATGGGTGGGGAAATTCTTTTCATGGGACTTAAGCTATCTAGAGGAATAGGCTATGACCTTACCTCACTGCATTAAAACACACCCAGACCAACTCTGGAAGCATCACAATACACAACAAACCCATCTGAACTATATGGTAAAGTCAAAATTGCTGTTGTAGTGAGTAGAGTCTTCAACTCATGGAAACTCTTCTCACCAGAATCTAACCACTAGAACTTAACTTTCTTATGAGTCAATCTGGACATGGGGGATACAATAGATAAAAATCCTTTAACAAATCATCGGTAATAGCTAGCCAAACCCAAAAAACTCATGATATCTAATGGAGAGATGGGTCTAGACCAGTTTCTCACTACTTTAATCTTTTGAGGATCAACTATAATGCCATCACTGGAAACTATTCGACCAAGGAAAGCTACTGATATTAGCCAAAATTTACACTTGCTAAATTTGGTGAACAACTGATGGGCTCTGAGAGTCTGTAATACTATTTTGAGGTGGTCTGCGTGATCAATTTCACTGCAGGAGTAGACAAGAATGTCATCAATGAAGACTATGGTGAACATATGCAAGTACTGATTGAACACACACTTTATCCAGTCCATGAAAGCTACTGGGGCATTGGTAAGACCAAATGACATGACTAGAAATTCGAAGTAACCATACCGAGTTCTAAAAGCTATTTTTGGAATATCACATTCTTTGACTCTGAGCTATTGATAGCCTGATCTGAATTTGGTCAAACAAGTCATTGAATTTGGGAAGTGGATATTTGTTATTGATAGTTACTTTATTCAACTGACGATAGTTAATACACATTTTGAGAGAATTGTCTTTCTTACGCATAAATAGAACTGGTGCGCCCCATGGGGAGATACTGGGTTTGATAAATCCCTTGTCTAGGATATCTCTCAACCATTCCTTTAATTCTTTGAGTTCTGCCAGAGCCATTCTGTATGGTGGAATAGAGATAGGCTAAGTATCTGGAAGAAGGTCTATTCTGAAGTCAATTTGCCTCTCGGGAGGAACTCTGGGAAGATTTTCAGTAAACACATCTGGAAATTCATATGCTACCAGAACTGAATCAAATTAGGGGTCTCTGAACTAGAGTTTTTAACTCGAGAAGATAATAGACATACCCTTTGGATATTATTTTTCTCGCTCTAAGGTAGGAAACAAGCTGACCCCTAAGTGCTGAAGTACTACCTCTTCATTCTAGGATAGGTTCATTCAGGAACTGAAAATGAATAACTCTATTTCTATAATCAAATGAATCATAGCATAAATGAAGCCAATCCATGTCGAGAATGACATCAAAATCTATCATCTCCAATTCTACTAAGTCTGTTGAAGTAACTTTCTGATATAACATAACCGGATAATTCCTGTATACCCATTGGGCTATGATAGACTTATCCACTAGGGTAGAGACTGAGAATGTCTCTACTAGGATTTTGGGAATGACTTCAAAGTCAATTGTTATATAGAGAATTACAAAGGACAAAGAAGCTCCTGGATCTAACAAAGCATAAATATGTAAATGGTAAACTTGTAACATATGAGTGACCATATCAGGAGAACTTTCCTAATCCTATTAGGAATAAAATGCATAGAGTCTATTTGGGAGTTGCCCACTGGTGGCACTGGAAGTAGCACCCTGCAGATTCGACCGATCGAACTGAGTTGGGGGACGATTGTACTGACCTTATGAACCTGAATGAGGAAAATCTCTGATTCTATAACCTGGCTTGTTGCACTCAAACCATACATCACTTCCAGCTTTGTAAACACCCTGATGGTTTCTGCTACACTTTTAGCAAAGAGGATTTATTATGAGAGTTAGAGCCTGGTGCCCTATCCTTATTACCCTTTTTGAACTTAGGC
Source organism: Capsicum annuum (assembly GCF_002878395.1). Taxonomy (NCBI): domain Eukaryota; kingdom Viridiplantae; phylum Streptophyta; class Magnoliopsida; order Solanales; family Solanaceae; genus Capsicum; species Capsicum annuum. The sequence goes on along the minus strand of NC_061111.1, from coordinate 232,755,081 downwards.
ACTGGAGCAATGGCTGAGGACGGAGCTGGAACTGGGGATGTCGAACAGAACTGAGGATGCTTACCACTTTCTGACTTAGGCTGAGTAAAGTTAAAACTACCTATTCTATCTCTCTATTTCTTCCTCTCCTTCTCTTTAGTCTTTTGCTCCTCTATCTGTTGAGCATGGACCATCAACCTAGCCAAGTCAATATCCTTAATTAGCATTGCGGTCCTACACTCCTTGATCATACTGTTGGATACCCCAGACACAAACTTACTCATCTTAGATCGGGTATCAGCTACCACATGAGGAGCATATCTAGTTAACTATGTAAACTTGAGAGAATACTCTCTCACTGCATACTGCTCTGCTTCAAGTTGATGGACTCTAACACCTTAGATTCCCTCAACTCCAATGAGAAAAACCTATCTAGAAAAGCAGTAGAAAACTTCTGTCATTCTATAGGACCTGCGTCTGCGGCCCTATCTGTCTTCCAATACTTAAACCACAAATGAGCCACATCCTGCAAGTAATATGCAGCTAACTTAACACTCTCACTAGCAGTTATCCCCCTTGATATATGTGACCTTCTGCACCATGTCAAGGAATTTTTGTGGGTCTTCTTTAGACTTAGACCCTAAAAATAGAGGAGGGTCATTCGAGTGAAGTTCTGAATCCTGGTTGCAGCATTATTGGCCACTGGGTTGGCCTGAACAACAACTGGGCATTCATTCTAGGATGCCACAGAATGAGCTAAAGTGGTGAAAGCTGCTCTGAATTCAGCGTGAGAAAGATGCTCATCCAGGGGATCTGCCTGAATGGGCGGATCAGTCTTTCTCACTCATCAGTAACTCAGATATATATATCAGTAAACTCAGTAGTTAGAACTTAGTATTCAGTCCTATCATAATCTCAATTACAGTTACGTAGTCATGCATGTGTTCTTACATTCATGTTAGTCAGTCAGTTAGCATTGTTCATGCATATGAACCATTTGCATTCAGCCTACCTCAATTGTATACCAATATATTAAAAATACTAACGCATTTGCGCTATGGTGTTTTATACCATAGGTTTAGAAGTACGAGCTCCAGAGCATCAGTAACATCCTAATTAAGCAGTTAGAGTCAGCTGTGAGTCCTCATCCTTCGCTGACATAATGATTATATTATTATTTCAGTTTTTAAATTATTTCAGTAGTAGGAGTTCGTTTGGGACAAGTCCCATCAACTCCTTATTCCGATAATTAAGAGGCTTTCAGACTATAGCATGTCAGTTATATCAGATTTATTTTGGTATTATTATACTGCTTTCAGATATTGTTTTATCAGATGTTTATCCTATTTGAACCTTATGGCCTTTCAGTACATGTTTTTATATTTATACAGAATTTTATGCAGTGTTTAGGTACAGATATCAGTTATGGGTTAGCTTGTGGTCCTTTGAGGTCATGGGTACCGTGTAGCATTTCGGTTTAGAAAATTGGGGCATTACAAACTTGGTATCAGAGCCTAAGGCTCAATAGTGTCCTAGGAAGTCTAAAAGTCGCATCTCAGGTAAGGTACGATGAGCGTAAAAGAATAATCCCTTAAGTTCAACCAGTTAGTCAGGTATGTTTCTCATGTAGTGGCAGACAATAGGTCCAGAATGAATAAATTTGTGTCTGGGGTATCAGGTAGAGTGGTTAAGGAGTGCTGGACCGCGATGTTGATTAGTGATATGGACTTGTCTAAATTAATGGTCTATGCTCAAAAGATAGAGGAGCATAAGATTAAAAAGAGAGAGAAAGAGAATAAGAGGGCTAGAACAGATAGTTACAATCTTTCTCAGCTGAGGTCAGGGGGTAGTAAGAGCAAAGTTCTGACCCATCCCTTTTGTCAGACTTGTGATAAGCATCATAAGGGTGTGTGTAAGGATGGAAGTGGTGTGTGTTTTAGTTGTGGCAAGCTAGGCCACAGAGTCAGAGATTGTCCCCAGTCAGGTTATCAGAGTCATCTTTGCTTCTCAACTCAGTTCGGTCGCCCGAATCGACAGGGTGTCACTTTCTGTGCTATCAGTGGGCAATGCCCAAATAGACTCTCTACACTTCAGTCCCAACAAGTTCAGGAAAATCCTTCTAATATATTCACTGGTATATTTCAGATCTCTTAGTTACATGTTTATGTTTTGTCTTATCCATGTGCTTCTTTTCTTTCTAGAACTCTTTGCATGACAATCAACCTTAAGGTCTGACCAAATATTGACAGGACTTTTCCCAGTCTCTACCCAGTGGGTTAGTCTATCATAGCCCGACAGGTATACAGGGACTGTCTGGTTATGAAAACACAGAAAGTCTGGCCTCCAGAATTCTAGTAGTTGTGCCAAATCAGTAGATGTGTATCCCTATCTTTTTTTGTATCTCATTTATCATGTTAACCATGTATGCTTCACTTCTCAGTCCTATAAATATGGGTAATATTCACACGTTTTCAATAAGAATAGTATACGCTTTCAGTTCCTAGCATAAGGAGTTTCAACTCATTAAGTATTAAGAATCATATCTCATGAACATAAAAACTCCCAAAACTCAAGTCATGCAGCTCATGACTCATGTAATGATGCCAATCTTTATAGTATGCTTAATTTCTGCTATTTATTCTATGGTCCTAACAATCATATAAATTCAAAACTTGCCCCCTAAATCCTGAATATAGATATTGTGATCAATCCATGATGTTGACATTCCATCCTTTGGCCCTTAGTTATAGTATCCAGTACCCAGTGATCTATATTCAGTAAAGAACTCAGATAGTCCTACAATACCATGGCTATCAGTTATTAATTTCTTAGCCATCAGAATTTAGTGCATTAGCATTAGTATCAGACTCAATTACTAATGATCAATTCCAGTATTCAGCGCTCAGTAATTAGTATTTAGTCTAAGAACTAAGTACCTCATTGTCAATCTAAAACATCAATTTTAGAGATTCAGTTAATCAAACCCAACATTCTATCCCAGTTCAGTAGTCAGATTCTAAATATAGTTCAGTCTCAGAATTGCTTTGCCATGGCTTGTAACTAACAGTTTCTCTTTCAGTTGTCAGTACCTCAGTTTACCAAATCTTTCAGAATCACGTTACATGTGTGGCACTTTATTCTCAAGTAATACAGTTTTCATAAATCCATGCCCAGTTACCTCATGTTACTCAGTAAGTCCTTTTCTCCTATGCATAATGCTCTGCAGTTGCAATCCAATTATTCAAGATAAAGTACAATTCTATCCTTCAGTTAATTGGAATGTCAGTATGTTTACGCATTCGTGCTCAGCACCTCATAAATCTTTCAGTAGTCTCAGTTGCAGTGCATGAAGCTTAGTTGCTTTATCTTAGATGAAGTATCAGGCCTTAAGTTTTAGATCTCAGTTAATCAATCAATTTAGATACTAGGTTCCTTATGCATCACCTCAGTTTCTCCTCAGTAGCTCAGCCAAGACAGTATTCCTAGAGGGATCTAGTGTCCCAAGAGGGAGATACCCCATTATTCCCCAATGCTCTCATATCTTAAGTTAAGTTTCTCTTCGCATAAAGAATCCAGTTTAGAGTAAAGGGTACTCATAAGTTAGCCCTCAAGTTCAAATCTCAGTCGTGACCCATGTATTTAGGGGCTCAGTTCAGTTCACAAAACTTAGTTTATGTGTCATATTTCAGCCTCAGTTATGTTCTCAGGTTCCAGTTCATGCATACTTCTAGCATAATCATGGGGTCACCAGTGCCTTTCAGTCACGTAAAAATTTTCTTAAGCTTACTCAGTTCCATGTTCAAACTCCCATTACAAACTTAGTATTCAGTTCATGCATAGATCCCCATTACAAACTTGGTACTAAGTACTCTTACATATTCAGTCATGCATTCATATACCAATTCAGTTATGTAATCATGCATCAGACATGCATTCTCACTATGAAAAGCTCAGTTCATAAAAATATTCAGTTATGTATTCACGAGTCAATTATCAGTCATACATCAGATATGCATGAATTCAGTTTATTAGTCATGCATCAGATATGCATGTTCAGAATATTATATTAAGCTCTTCAGTCATGTCAGTTATGAGATTATGTTTCAGTTATTCAGGTTCAGTATGTGCGTCATTTTATGTTATTCCCTCACTCTCAGTCTCATTCGAGGACGAATGTTCTCAAGAGGAAGATATTGTAATACCCGTACTTTTCCTAGCTTAAAATTTTTTCCCAAGAATGTTAAAAGCTTTTTTTGAAAGATGAATCCAATTTTATAGATGTGGTATTTTCAAGATTTTCACTTTTTTATCATGTTAGAGCCTTTTTAGTGAGACAGTGTATCACCTGAGCCTTCAGCGCATCGCGGAGATAGCTCAAATAGCAATTGTCAATTTCCAGTGTTGCTCCATGATAGTGGCGCGTCGTGCAAACTTCTAGGTCGCAGACAAGGTGGCAATGCGTTAGCTCTGCGTCGCGCCACCATACAGATTCCCAATTGTCCAATTCTAGTGACGGCGCGATAGTGGTGCATCGCGCCAAGGATGACAAATCAAGAAATTTTATTAGAAATTAAATACGTGTCCTAGGGTTAAAAGGGTCAATTTTCCACCTATATAAGACTTATAACACGAGATTTGGCCATAATTCAGCAGCTTATACTTAATTACTCTCAAAAACTCTTAAAAAAAAGCCCTAGGGTTTTCATAGAAGGTTCAATTCCAAGGGAATTCACCGTCAAATTTCAAGAATCTCTCCATCAATCTTCGTAGAATCACGAACTATGGTATGCGTAGTGTTCATTCATGGACTCCTTTCATCCATGAAGCCCAATAATCTCTTTTCTAAGTTTTCGTTTATGGATTTCTTTATGAATTTCATGTTGAGTTTGTTTTGTTTATGTTGTGAATGATCAATTGAATTCAAATCCATGTTGGGTGATCAATTTATGTGGAATTGATTTGTATAGATTATATTCATGTCAACCTATGAATAAACCCTAGGATGATGAAATTAGAGATGAATCATTATGATCAATTGTTGTATAATACTGTCTACATGTGCTATGCCTTCCATGTGTTTGATTAAATTCCTAGATGAAGGAAAAATGGCCAACTAGTATGATATCATGAAATTCCCATGTATGTACAAACTTATGCATATCATATGTTTGATGAAGTGCTTCAATATATAAACTATGAATTGTGTCATTGGTCATGTGTTCAAGTAAGCCATGCTATATCAGTTTCTTCTCATCGAGTCCTGGGGGAACTTGTACCCGAGCATTTAGCTGTGTGTCTAGAGCCATGTCATGTTTTCATGATCTCGTCAGTCAAGCTATAATCCATAGAACTCAGTCAGTCGTGTGACTCAGGAAATCTCAGAAATCTCAGTAATCTCAGTAGTTCAGTAATCTCAGTAACCTCAGTATTCCCAGTCAATTTCATCAACTTTAATATTCTCAGTCAGTCCTCAGAACTCATTAAATTCCGTTAGTCAACGAAACTCAGTAAACTCAATTTAGCTCCGCTAAACAATACCATTAGTATCAGTTCAGTTCAGTTAATCAGTTCAGTGTCTATTTAGTTGGGAGTAGGATTCAGCACCGAGTGAACCCAAGGATGGAGACTCACCTATTATTCAGTAGAGGGTGTGATCCTTAGAAGCAATCCTTGTGTTCCATAACTACGTAGCCAGCGTAGATTGAGATGTCTCTAAACCTAGGGCTAATACATCTTATATGAGTTTATCTAATAGTAAGGGCCGACAAAAAAGGGCTCCCAAACAGAATAGGGTTTACTCATATGTTGTCTTTACCCGTGGCACGGTATTCACACCCTTCCAGTAGGGGTTACAGGTTGGACCCCACGAGTTTAAATTTGAGGCATGTCGGTTAGATGATTACCCCCCATAGTCTCAGTCACAGTCTCAGTCTCAGTCTCAGTAAAAGAACTCAGATAGTTTTTCAAATTCTATGACTTTCAGATACAAATGACTCAGATATAGTATAGAACTCAGTTAGTTCCATCAAATTTAGGACTGTCAGATACAGTCACCCATGTGTTAGTTATATCAGTTATCAAAACTTATGTTATCATTATTCAGTTTTTGGACTGTTAGATACAGTCAACCAGACCAGTTCTTTATAATCAGAACTATCAGACATAGTTATTCATGTATCAGTAACATAGTATCAGTCCCTCAGTATTCAGTAATACAGTATCAGTCTTTCTCACTCATCAATGACTCAGTTATTTAAATCAGTAAATTCAGTAGTCAAAACTCAGTATTCAGTCCTATCACGATCTCAGTTAAGTTACGTAGTCATGCATATGTTCTCACGTTTATGTTACTCGGTCAGTTAGTATTGTTCATACATATGAACCATTTGCATTCAGCCTACCTCAATTGCATACCAGTATATTCAAAATACTGACACATTTGCGCTATGATGTTTTATACATAGGTTTAGAAGTATGAACTCCAGAGGATCAATAGCATCCCAGTTCAGCAGTCAAAGTCAGCGTGAGTCCTCATCCTTCGAGGACATGATGATTACATTATTATTTCAGTTTTTAGAGTATTTTAGTAGTCAGAGTTAGTTGGGGACATGTCCCATCAACTCTTTATTCATACAGTTGAGAGGCTTTCAGATTATAACATGTTAGACAGTTATTTCAGATTTTTTTTGGTATTGTTATACCGCTTTCAGACATTGTTTATCAGATGTTTATCCTATTTGAACCTTATGTCCTTTCAGTACATATTTTTGCATTTATACAGAATATTATGCTGTGTTTAGGTACATATATCAGTCATGGATTAGCTTGTGGTCCTTCGGGGTCATGGGCACCGTGTAGCATTTCAGTTTAAAAAATTGAGGCGTTATAGATAGTCTAGGATTTTGACTGGAATCTCTTCATAACAGAGGTTGTTCTGAACATCGATGCTTTGAATAGGGACTACAATTGCTGGATCACCTATACACTTCTTGAGCAAAGAGACATGAAAGATTGGATGAACTGAGGCTAGATCTGAAGGTAATTAGAGATCATAAGCTATATTGCCGAATCGATTGAGAATCTTGAAGGGACCGACATATCGGGGACTGAGTTTCCCTTTCATGCCAAACTGCTTCACTCCCTTCATAGGAGAGATCTTTAGATAGACATAGTCACCAATCACGAACTTGAGATCATTTCTATAAATATCTGCATAAGACTTCTGTCGGCTCTGAGCATCCCGGAGTCTTTCTCTAATTAATTGAACTTTTTCTAAGGCATCAAATACCAAGTCAGAACCTATAACTGAGGCCTGACTAACTTTGAACCAACCAATTGGAGATCTACATCTCCTACTATAGAGAGCTTCGAATGGAGTATGTGAATACTGGAATGATAGCTGTTGTTGTATGTAAACTCAATCAAAGGCAAGTAGTACCCTTGAAATCAATTACACACGCCTTTAGCATATCTTCTAGAGTTTGAATGGTCCTTTTTGCTTGAACATCTGTCTGAGGATAAAAGGTTGTACTGAGATGAACTTGGGTACCAATACCCTTTTGGAACACTTTCCAAAAATGAGAGGTGAACTGGGTACCTCTATCTGAGATAATAGATAGCGGAACACCGTGCAATCTGACCAACTCCCTAATGTAGAGTTTGGCGTAATCCTCGACTGAATAAGAGGGATGGACTGGAAAGAAATGGGCTAATTTGGTTATTCTATCTATAATGACCTAGACTGAATCATGCTAGTGACGAGTTCGAGGCAAACCCATCATGAAGTCCATGTTCATTTCTTCCCACTTCCAAGTAGGAATTAAAAAAAAAACTCTTGCATAGGACCACTAGGATTCTGATGTTCTATCTTAACCTGCTGACATGTAGAGCACTTAGCCATAAACTCTGCAACATCTCTCTTTATCCCACTCCACCAATAGACTTTCCGCAAGTTGCGATACATTTTTGTGGCCCCTGGATGAATAGAGTAGCGCACACCATGCACTTCTGCAAGAATTTATTTCCTTAAGTCATCTACACCTGAAACACAGATACGACCCTGACAATGCAAAACACCATCTCCCCTTTGGAAGAAAACCTTTACTTTTTTATCCTGAACTGACTCTTTTAACTAGACAAGGCTGGGATCTTTATCTTGATTTTCTTTTACCTCAGAAACTAGAGATGATTCTGAAATACTCTAAACCCATATATCACCCTCATCTATATCAACTAAGTGAACGCCTAGTCTGGTAAGCTAATGTACTTTCTGAGCTAAGTTCTTCTTACTGTCATCCACATGAGCAACACTACCCATAGACAGTCTACTGAGAGCGTCGGCCACTGCATTGGCCTTTCCCGGATGTGAATACATCTACATAAACTCCGTAGAGATAATGCCTCCAAATCTTCAAGGCAAAGACTACGGGAGCTAACTCAAGATCATGAGTATGATAATTCTTCTCATGGGGTTTAAGCTGTCTGGAGGCGTAGGCTATGACCTTACCATACTACATTAGGACACAACCCAAACCTACTCTGAATGCATCACAATACACTATGAACCTATCTGGACCATCTGGAAGAGCTAAAACTGGAGCTGAGGTGAGTCGAGTCTTCAACTCCTGAAAACTCTTCTCACAAGAATCTGACCACTGAAACTTAATTTTCTTCTGAGTCAATCTGGACATAGGAGATGAAATAGAATAAAATCCCTTAACAAACCATCTGTAATATCCATCCAAACCTAAGAAACTCCTAATATCTAATGGAGAGACAGGGCGAGGCCAGTTTCTTACTATTTTGGTCTTTTGAGGATCTACTCTAATGACATCACCGGAAATGATATGACCAAGGAATGCTACTGACCTTAGCTAAAACTTACACTTACTAAATTTGGAGAATAGATGATGATCTCTGAGAGTTTGAAGTACTATCTCGAGATGGTCTGCATGATCGCGCTCACTGCAAGAATAGACCAGAATATCATCTACGAAGACTATGACAAACATATTCAAGTACTACTGAACACACAGTTCATCAAGTCCATGAAAGTGGATTAGGCATTGGTAATACCAAATGATATGACTAGAAATTCGAAGTGGCCATACCGAGTTTGAAAAGCTATTTTCAGAATATCACATTCCCTAACTCTAAGCTGATGATAGCCAGATCTAAGATCTATCTTAGAGAAATAACTGGCACCCTGGGGTTGGTCAAACAAGTCATCGATTCTGGGAAGTGGATACTTGTTCTTGACCATGACCTTATTGAGTTGACAATAGTCTATACACATTCTGATAGAACCATCTTTCTTGCGCACGAATAATACTGGAGCGCCCCACGGGGAAATGTTGGGTCTGATGAATCCTTTATCTAAGAGATTCTTCAACTGTTCTTTCAGTTCTTTGAGTTCTGTTGGTGCCATTTTGTATGGCGGAATAGAGATAGGCTGAGTATCTGGAAGAAGATCAATACCAAAGTCTATTTCCCTTTCGGGAGAAATTCCTGGAAGATCTTCAGGAAAGATATTTGAATATTCATTCACTACTGGGAATGATTCAAGACTGGGAGTTTCGAAATTAGTGTCCTTAACTCAAACAAGATGATAGACACATCCTTTAGATATCATTTTTTGTGCCAGAAGGTAGGAAACAAGCTGACCTCTGAAAGCGGATACACTACCCTTCTACTCTAGGATGGGTTTATTCAGAAACTGAAATTAGACTATTCTATTTCTGTAGTCGACTGTGGCATAGCAGGAATGAAGCCAATCCATGCCGAGAATGACATCAAAATCAGTCATCTCTAATTCGACTAAGTCTACTGAGGTGACTTTCTGAGATATCATAATCGAGCAGTTCCTGTATACCTATTGGGCTATGATGGTTTTACCCACTAGGGTAGAGACTAAAAAGGGCTCTGCTAGAATTTTGGGACTGACTCGAAAATCGACTGCTATATAAGGAGTGACAAAAGACAAAAAAGCTCCTGGATCTAGCAAAGCGTAAACATGTACATGAAAGATCTGTAATGTACTGGTAACCACATCAGGAGAATTTTCTTAATCTTTTTGGGACTGAAGAGCATAGAGACGATTTGGGTGTTGCCCATTAGTAGCACTGGAGGTGGCACCCTGCTGATTTGAGCGACCGGACTAAGCTGATGAGCAATTCTGTTGACCTCGAGGACCTGGCTGAGGACATTCTCTGACTCGATGACCTGGCTTTCCATATCTAAAACAAATACCACTGCCAGCTCTGCAAATACCCTGATGGTGCTTGCCACAAGTCAGGCAAAGAGGATAGGTGCGGGCATTGCTAACACTGCCCTGAGACTTAGAGCCTGACGCTCTATTTTTGTTACCCTCTCTGAACTTAGGAACTGGAGCACTGGCTAAAGAAGGAGCTGGAACTGATGAATTAGGACAAAATTGAGAACGGTTTCCTCCTTCTGACTTAGGCTTAGGAAAGTTGAAACTACCGATCTTCGCTCTCTTATTCTGCTTCTCCCTCATCTTAATCTTCTGCTCCTCTATCTATTGAGCATAAGTCATGATCCTGGCTAAAGTTATGTCACAATTCAGCATGGCGGATCTACACCCATTAACCACGCTATCATTCACCCCTAAAACGAACTTACTCATCTTTGCCCAGCTATCTGCAACCACATGGGGGGCATATCTGGATAATTGAGTAAACTTAAGAGAATAATCTTTCACTATCATATTGCCCTACCTGAGGTTGATGAATTCTAGCACCTTAGTTTCTCTAAGATCTAGGGGAAAGAATCTATCAAGGAACGCTGAAGCAAACTCCTCCCACTCAACTGACCCTGCATCGTCTACTCTCTTTGACTTCCATTGCTTGAACCAAGTATGAGTCACATCCTGCAATTGATATGTAGCTAGCTCAGCACTCTCACTAGACGTAACCCCATTATGTCTGTAACCTTATGCACCTGATCTTGGAATTCCTGAGGGTCTTCGTCTGTCTTAGACCAAAGAAAGGATGGATGATTTATTTAGGTAAAATCCTGAATCCTAGATGCAGCTGAATTGGCCATTGGGTTAGCTGAAACGACAGCTGGTCATTCATTCTGAGCAGCAACTGACTGAGCAAGAGTAGTGAATGTGTCCCTGAACTTCGCATGAGAAACTTGTTTGTCCAAGGGATCTTCTTGGACAGGTTGGGCTCTTCTCTTGGGAGGCATGCTCTAAAATAAGGAGGAGAAACAGATTTGACTGAGAGATTAGATTGAGATTATGCTCACTAGCACGATATGAATACTGAAAGAAGTGAAATTATTCCTAAAACATCTTATAGCCTTCTACACAAAAATATAGTGCACAACACACCCATATATAAGACTCTACTAGATGTGGCTTTCAGACTTCCAAGGAATCTATTAAACCTTAGGCTCTGATACCAAGTTTGTAACGCCCCAAATCTGATATTTGGAATGCTACACGGTGCTCATGACCCTGAAGGACCACAAGCTAACCCGTGACTGATACTTGTACCTGTATACTGCATAATATACAGAATAATGCGGAAACATGAACTGAAAGACATAAGGTTCACATAATTGAAGTAAAACATAATATCTAAACGGGGTATGAAATACCCAAAACAACTGAAATAACTGTCTGAACATAATAGTCTGGAAAGCCTCTAACTGACTGAACTGTCTGATTAAGGAGTTGATGGGATATGTCCCTAACTAACTCCAACTAATAAACTAATTAATGAGATAATAAGGAAATAATCATGGCCTCGAAGGATGAGGACTCGCTGCTAACTCTGACTGCTAATATCTGGAATCTACTAACGTTCTGGAGCTCGTGTCTCTGAACCTATGGTATAAGACACTATAGTGCAAATGCATCAGTACTTTAAATATACTGGTATGCATGTAAGGTAGGCTAAATGCATGGGGTTCATATGCATGAACAATATTGCCTAACTGACTAATATGAACGTGAGAATACATGCATGCATACATAGTAACTATATCTGAAATCATGATAACATAAGTATGCTGATGACTAACATGACTAATGACTGAATTCTGATAACTGATAACATGAGTGACTGTATCTGACAGCCCTGAATCTGATAGAATTAGCTGAGTTTTGTACTATATCTGAGTTGACTATATCTAACAGTCTTGAATTCTGAAGAACTATCTGAGTTCTTTTACTGAGACTGATACTGAGACTTTGGGAGGTAGTCATCTAACTGACATGTCCCAAATGATACATTACAGTTGAATTGGGGTCCAATTTATGCCCTGATTGGAAGGGTGTCAATACCACGCCACTGGTAAGGACAATAAGTGAGTGACCCTAATATAATAGGTAACTCTATTGAGAATGGTGGGAACCCTCATATAGCAGGTTAAGCCACCTAATCTACCCTCATATAGCAGGTTAAGCCACCTAATCTACCCTCATATAGAAGGATATTATATCTCAACCTTTGCTGGCTACATAGTTCTAGAATGCAAGGATTGCTTCTAAGAATCACACCCCTATATAACAGGTGAGTTCCCATCCTTGGGTTCGCTCGATACTAATTTCTACTCCTATCTGAATAGACACTGAACATAATTTACTGAACTGAACATGGGCTGAGTTACTAAATTCCGTTGACTGAAGGAATACTACTGATATCCAACAACTGACTGAGTTCATGAGATCAAGAAGATTTCCTGAGTCATAAGACTGTCTGAAGTCTAATAATCATAGCTTGACTGAGAGTATCATGAAAACATAACATGACTCTAGGCACATAACTAATGTTTCGGGTACAAGTACCTCCAGGACTCGATAGAAAGGAACTGACGAAGCATGACTTTATCAAGTACAAGACCCACATCAACAATACATAATTTAATAAGTTGTGGATTTCATGAAGTACAGGGTTATCATACTATCTTACATAGACGAGAATGCTGATAGTCATATTATAATCTCATATTCTAATATCATGGCCATTCCGACAATATACATATTTCACAATGATAGCATGGAAATTATTTAAACATAGAAGATGACAAGCATGTCATATTTAGCTTATGTCTTGAGTTATAAAGCATGATTCTACTTTTTCAAGCATTTTATCAACCACCTTGCATGCATAACTTAGGGCATAAGTGAATTCATCAAATTACACATCATAAGCAACTAAATTCATGGATTTTATCTTGCATGGTAACATAATATCATGATAAACACACAAAGATTCTAACTTTGAAATCAATCAACGTCAACAACATGATTACAAATAACCCACAACATAAATACCATGATTTATAGATAAAACAAGGTTCTTGAGCTTCATGGATAGAAGGAATCCATGAATGAACACAACACATACCTTAGTTTGTAATTTAGTGAAGATTGATGGTGAAACTTTCTTGAAATTAGATCTTCTATGAAAACCCTAGCTTGTTCTTGAGAGAAACTTGAGAGAAACTAGTATATTTTGGGTGAAAAGTGGTTGAATCACATGTTAAATGGCTTAAATAGGGGTGGAAAGTTGACTCTTTTAACCCTGGACACGTCACTTAAGTTCAGTGAAAATTTCCCGAATTGGACCCTTGGTGCGACGCGGCGCTATCGCACCGTGTCACTGGATTTTAACAATTGGAAAATTAAGGGATGGCACGAAGCGGAGCCATCACATTGCCCCTTCTTTTGCGACCTGGAACTTTGGCACGACGCGGAGGAAATCACGCTGAGACACTGGAAAAGGACAATTGCCATTTTAGCTTATGACGTGGCGCGCCACTGACCAATATGGTGCTGTTTTACGATGGGAACTTGAAATAGTCATAACTTCTTACCTGGTTATCAAATTTAGGCGAATTTTATTTCGATGGAATTCTTATTGAATTTCCCACATGACAAAAAGTGAAAATCTTAAAAATACATCATGTACAAAAGTGGATTCATCTTTCAAATTAAGTTTCTAACATTCTTGAGACGATTTCAAGATAGGAAAAAGTATCGGGTACTACAGTAGTTCATTCAAGGCTCAGATAGAATTAGTTAGAAGCACCTCTTTCTATTGATATTGACTTGATGTGATGCTCTCTTCTTTCATTTTTGTATTTCCTAAACGTGTTTATTTCTTTATCCTTACTATTTAGCAAATAAGCATAACAGTATTTATTGCAATCATCAATAAAAGTTATAAAATACTTTTTACCACCATGAGATGATGTTAACTTCACATCACAAATGACTATGTGAATTAAGTCTAAAGGATTGAAATTCCTTTCAACAAACTTATACAGATGCTTAACATACTTTGATTCTACACACGTTTGACACTTTGATTTATTGCACTCAAAATTAGGAAAAACTTCTCAGTTAATCAGTTTTTGCAAAGTTTTGTAATTGACATGTCGTAAACATTCATGTCACAATTCATTTGACTCAAACAAGTAAGAAGAAATAGATCTTTTATTAATCTCAACAGTCATTACATGGATCTTAAACAGGCCCTCTGTGAGGTAAACTTTTCCTAGATACACTTCTCATTTGCTAATTACAATTTTATCAGAAATAAATGCATATTTGAATTCATTTTTGGTCAGAAGTGATATAGAAACCAAGTTTTTTCTCAACTTTGGTACAAGAAGGATGTTGTTGAGTGTCAACACCTCGTTTGATGTCATCTTCAAACAATTTTTTTCGTTTCTTCAACCTTTACTATTGAGGAGTTAGCTATATAAATCTTCTCCTCATCTTGGGTCGAAGCATACAAAGCAAACAACTCCTTATTGGTACATATATGGCGTCACACCGGAATCAATCTACTAATCTCTAGGATTACCCACCAAGCTACATTTTGAAAGCATGATACATAGATCATCCATTTCATTTTTGAATTCAACCATGTTGGCTTGATCCTTTTTCTTGCTTTTCTTAGGGGCCTGACAATCCACGGACTTATGGCCAGTCTTTCCATGATTAAAGTAGTTTTCTTTGAATTTCTTCTTTGGAGGATTACTTTATTGTCCTGATGCTTTCTTGCATTTCTTTGAGTTGTTAGGGTCATCCTTTACAATATTTTCTCCACTAATTGCGGAATTTTCTTTTGACCTCTTCTCGCCTGCTTTGTTATCTTCTTCAATACTAATCTTATAATAAGGTCTTCAACTGACATCTCCTTTCTTTTATGCTTCAAGTAGTTTTTGAATTCCTTCCACGAAGGTGACAACTTCTCTATTATAGTCGCTACTTGAAAAACCCCATTCACAATCAAACCTACAACAAAGGTTATGTGATTATCGATAACAACTTTAATATGTTCAAGTAAGGTAGTCATTATGTTCATACCTTCTACCAGGAGATCATGAATAATTACTTGTAGTTCTTGCACTTGAGATATAACAGTCTCACTGTTAGTCATCTTAAAGCCAAGAAATATTGCAACAAAATTTTTTTCAATTCTCCATCCTTAGTTTTATATTTTCATTTCAAAGCATCCCACAATTCTTTCGAGGTTTTCATGCCATTGTACACATTGTACAGGTCGTCTTGAAGGCTACTCAGTATATACTTCTTACATAAGAAGTCTGAGTGTTTTCATGCCTCCATTACCATAAAACATTCCTTGTTCGATGTCTCTTCGGATAATTCTGGAATATTTTTAGAGATGAACCTTTGAAGACTTAGAGTCATTAAGTAGAAGAACATTTTTTACCGCTAACGTTTGAAGTCCACACTCGAAACTTTTCGGATTTCTCTGCAGATGTCATTGTGGGCACAACACTAGTACAACTTGTCGTAGCAACAATTGTTGCTTCTACACTTGTCATTCCATCATTTGCATGACTTTCAGTAGATATTTTGTTGTCACAAAAAGACAACCAATTTAGTATATCAGAATACTAACTCTAAAGTTTTAAAACTTTAAGCACCAACTTATTTCTAGTTTAACAATGAAGTTTTTATATTCTTCTAATTGTCAATGAACTTTAACTTGTGATGAACTTTTTATATCTTCAAATCACTATTAAGTTCAAACAGAGTAGAAAACCAAAAGCTTTAATCTCCAGAAACACAAAAGTTCAAAGAGTTCAATCAACCAGGGAAGTTTTTATATTCTTCAAATCAAATTTCCACATTAATTTCTCAGAGAAGTTTTTATATTCTTCCGACCAAGGGAGTAGAAAATCACAAGAATTTAGTCTCTACAAAATCAGTCTCAATACAGATTACAAAAGTACTTTCTTTATAAATGGGGATATTTTTTTTTAACCAAACAAGCACAAAAAAAATAATTATTTTTTGTTTAATAAATTCCTTAAGATTGTTCTTTCGGGTATAAAAATCAGTATATTTTAATATGAACTTCAACACTAAGTTCAAGAACTATTTCAAGAACTACAGTGAAGTTCCAACAACTTCAAATGAATTATCAAATTATTATCAAAATGAAGTGTTTATCAACTTTAAGAAATATAAAAAGAAGAAAATTATAGAATTAAGTCTATCAAAGGCACAATATATCCTTAAAGAATTTATTCTCTTCAAATATCGATGTTATGAAATCTTTCCAAAAAATAATTTTCTTTCTAAAAATAGCAAATCTCAATTTTTTGGAAACTTTGAACTCACTCAATGATATGATCACAGTTTATTTTTTAATTTAAAAATTATTTTTTACCAGAAGAAAAATTGAGATATTTATAACCAAGTGAACGAGAAGCAATGGCTCAGATCATTTCTCTAGGTATCTTTTCAATAAAAACACATTCATTTTTGATTGACACATCTTAAAAATCAGACAACTATATCATGTTGCATGTAATGCTAAAAAGCACAATTATTATCGCTATAGCTGAGAAAAGAAAGCAAAAATCTGAAAAACATAGCTAAAATCATGCCACGTTACATAAAAGCCTCCATAAAAGTGTGTTAAAACACTGAACGCTCCATTTTTCCCTCATTGCTTCAGAAATGGCTTCTACTTGTGCATCTTACATAGCCAGCACTACTTTCACTTGCAATCTTCATCAAATCAAACACAACCCCTTTATCCCTAACAATTTGAGTGATCCATTCCACCTCTTTTCTTCTACAAATCTCAACAACCCAAAGTTGTTCAAGTTTCCTAAAATGACACTATCAAATGACTATGTGGGAATAGGCAGTTTCAACTCTACAAGAACCAATTACAATGCTTCTACTAGCGCTAAGTTTTACAAAAGGATGGATTCTTGTTTGGTTATCCCTCCACCAAAGGGTACAAAACCAAAGGCTATTATCAAATTTGTAGGCGGTGCTTTTATTGGAGCTGTTCCTGAAGTTTCTTACAGGTTAGGCAAGTTGGTATTTTCTTGAATTTTGTGGAATTAGCATCAAAATTTGATTTCTTTTTTTGTGGAACTGGCATTAGAAGTTTCGTCGTTTCTTGATTTTGTTTGTGGATTTAGCATTATAAGTTTGATCTTTTCTTGAATTTGTTTGTGGAATTGGCATTACAAGCTTATTGTTTTCTTGATTTTTTTTGTGGAATTGGCATTAAGGGTGTGTTTGATATGAAGGAAAGTATTTTCCATGGAGAATATTTTCCTACAAAATTCTTCGAAAACAAGTAAGTTTTTTATTACTTATATTCTAGTGTTTTACAAGTAGGCTAAAAAATTTTGTTCCAAGAACATCTAATCTAGCAAAATACTTTAAGGGTGGGAGGGGGTGGAGAGTGAGGCCTGGGGGTTGCAAAGTTGGGTAGAGACAATAAGTTTAGAATCTCAATGTTGAAACTTGTTTCCCTACTTCCGTTGAGGAAATCATTTTCCTCATTTTTAAGGAACTTATTTTTCTAGAGAAATGTTTTTCAAAATTTTTGTCCAGCCTAACATGAAAATTTAGAAAATATTTTCTGGATAATGTGTTCCTCCATACCAAACAACACCCTAAAAGTTCAATCTTTTCTTGATTTTGTTTGTGGAATTGGCATTCAAAGTTTTGTCTTTTCTTGATTTTGTTTGTGGGGTTGTTCTTGTTGACAGTTATTTACTGGAGAATTTGGGGAGAGAAGGGTATCTGATAATTTGTGTGCCTTACAATGTGACATTTGATCATGCCCAAGTCACAAGACAAGTTTTTGAGAGATTTCATGCTTGTTTTGATTCAGTTTTAGCATCAGGGTTGCCTGATGCTGGCCTTTCTGCTGCTGATATTGTTGATTTGCCACTCTACTCAGTTGGCCACAGGTAATTAGTGTTGACTCAGTTTTTTCTCTATGGACCAGAGGCTTGTTTTTTTCAAGACATAATACATAAAAAGACACTCAAACTTGGCCTCAACGGGCAAGTAAGTACTCCAACTTTGAGAGTGCACATCTTAGATACCTTAGCTTGGTCTGAACTGGCAATTAAATGTTGAGTAATGAAAGTAAAGAATGAAAAAAGGAGGGAAAGTTAGTTAAAGTGTCAAGAAGTTAGTTACATTGCTGAAGTCAGTTAGTTAGCTTTCACCACACTGTTAAGCCATCATCTACTCTATATATAGTCGACTATGTACTACTAACAATAACATGATTTTTGAATACATCAATACAATTCAATGACTTACTCTTCTTTCTTCTCTCTTCTTCTCTGTTTCTAAGATAGCTGATCTTCTCCTATCTCTTCCCTCATTTCTGTGCTTACAGTGATTCATTCTTAGTGTGAGTCAGTGGATTATTCTTCATGGTATCAGAGCCTACTGAATTGAATCAGTGCTCTTGTCGATCCTTGAATTTCTGAGTTGAATTTTCTGGTGTTCATCTGCACATTCAAGAATTTCTGAATTCTGTCAGTTTCTTGAAATTACTCTGAATGAAAGAAAGTAACTGCTCGACTAATTGAGTTTCTCTAAAAGGAACTACTCTATTGAAGATGACTACTGGTGCTTATGAAATTGGATCAGTTCCCAACAATAGTGGATCAATCCCACAACCACTGCAACCTCCATTGGATTAAAATCCTGCCCTGTTCTTGTTCTTGTCTGCTGCAGATGTATCAGACACTTCTCTTGTGTCTTTCCAATTAAGGGGAAGTGAGAACTATGTTGTATTGAGTAAGGCTGTTCGAATTGTACTACTAGGGCGTAACAAATATGGTATAGTCGATGGATCTTGTAAGAAAGAAAATTTCTCTACTGACCTTGGAAACCAATGGGAAAGAGTCAATGCCATAGTACTTTCTTGGCTTATGAATGCAGTTTCTACTGAATTACTTGAAGGGGTGGTCCATTTCTCGATTGCATATTCTGTATGGTTAGACCTTAAGAAAAGATTTGATAAAATAGATGGTTCAAGAATTTATAATTTGCACCAAGAAATTGCAACCATGACTCAAGGAGTTCAATCTGTGTTTGTATATTTCACTAAGCTGAAAGACTTATGGGATGAGTTTGAATCTTTAGTTCCATCTCCTACTTGTAACTGTGTAAAATCAAGAGATTTCTTGGCTTATCTTCAAAGGCAAAAGTTGTATCAGTTTCTAATGACACATACTCCTAAGCAAGAAGCCAAATCTTGTTGATGACACCATTACCAACTGTCAACGTGGCCTACTCTATGATCATGAGTGATGAGAATCAAAAAAATGTGGCTCAGTCTGAACATGGCACAGATCTTCTTGGTGCTGCTCCTAATACTGTTGATGCAGTTGCCATGTACTCTAAGACTAGCTATCAAGGTGGTAGTTATCAAGGTAACTATCAAAAGGGGAAGAGAAAGTATGTGTCAACCTATAATCCTAGTGCTGTGTGTGATCATTACAAGATGAAAGATCATTACAAGATAGATTGCTACAAACTTGTTGGTTACCCTCCTGGACATCCTAAACATGGAGAGCACAAGATTCAAAATGAAGCTAGGACTGGTTATGATCACAAGTACAAGCAGAGGAAAATTGCTTCTAGTGCTCACAATGTTGTGGCTGAGGATTGGGATCAACATCACCAAAATCAAAGTGCTGAACTGCTATCTTTGCCCCCAAGGTTCACACCTGAGCAATATACTCAGATAGATATGCAAGATGCTGGAGCAACACAATCAAATGACATCATCTATGCCATTTGCTAGTGCTATGAAAAATTGTACAACAAGAAACCTGCCCTAGATCATCTGAAGGTCTTAAGCTATTTGTGTTTTGCTAAGGTAGTACATGAATTGGATAAACTTAAGCCTAGATCAAGAAAGGTTGTTGGGCTATTCAGAAACAAAGAAAAAGGCTACCTTTATGATCTTACTGACAAGATATACTTTGTTAATAGGGATGTCATTTTCTTGGAAGATAAATTTCCATTGACTCAAGCCTCACAATCTTTTTTTCATACATGTGACTTGACAGCGGGGAGTAGTGATGAGTTAACTACTGATATGACAAGAGTTGAGCCTGGTTCACACTCACAAGCACCTGCTGAGAACAGCTCACAGCCACAATCAACTACTGAGAATGACTCTCAATCACAATCACATGCTGGACAACTACAAAATACAACTAATAGTGTCTAATACTACTCTAGTCCAGTCAACTGTAGGAATTGTTGCATCAATTCCTACTGCAACAAGATACTACACAAAAAGAATAACCAGACAAGCTGCTAGACAAGCTGCTGCCGACTTGCCTCAGCAAGCTACTACACAAGCTAGAACACACCCTGATTAAAGAAAATTCACCAGGGGCCCCATCCACTTGGATGGATGTAAGACTTTGTGTCATTAACTATAAATGACAACATCTTATATCCTCTCTCAAACTATGTTTCTTATGCTAATCTGTCCGAAAAGTATCAATGCTACTTATCTAACTTCTCTAATTTTGTTGAACAAACAACTTATGCAGAGGCAAAGATCCTAGGTGGGTAGATGTTATGCAATCTGAGATAGCTGCTCTTGAAAACAAAAATACTTGGCAAGTGGTCCCTCTTCCTAAAAGCAAGCATCCTATAGGGTGCAAATGGATTTACAAAATCAAGTACAAAGCTTCAGGAGAAATAGAAAAATTCAAGGCAAGGTTCGTAGCAAAAGGGTTCAGTCAAAAGGAAGGGATAGATTATCAAGAAACCTGTAGTCCAGTGGTGAAAATGGTTACTCTGAGGACTGTCTTGGCTATTGCAACAGCTAGAAATTGGCATATCCATCAATGGATGTATACAATGCCTTTTTATAAGGTGATTTGAAAGATGAGATCTATATGGAACTTTCACAAGGTTTTAAAAGTCGGGGGGAGAGATAGGTGTGCAGACTTTCAAAATCCTTGTATGGATTGAAGCAAGCACCAAGACAATGAAATGCAAAACACCATAAGCCTTGATTAAATGTAATTTCAGACAGAATTAGTATGGTCATTCTCTATACATCAAAGAGACAAGTGAAGGAATAATTATTGTACTAGTTTATGTGGATGACATACTAGTAACTGGTAGCAGACTTGATCAGATAAGTGAAACCAAAGAGGCTCTTCACAAAGCTTTTAAGATGAAGGATCGTGGAGAACTAAAGTACTTCCTAGGCATTGAATTTGCAAGGTCTAAACTAGGAATTGTGATGCATTAGAGGAAGTATGCAAGTATGCACTAGAATTAATCTTAGAAACAGGTCGCAGAGCAGCACTTACTCCACCTGATACTACAGAGAAATTGACAACTACAAAATATGATCAACATACTTCGGATGATGCAAGGTCAAAAGATGAAGTACTAGCTGATCAAGGGATGTACCAAATGATAATAGGGAAGCTGTTCTACCTCACAGTAACAAAGACCAGACATAGCATACAGTGTGCAAACCTTGAGTCAGTTCTTGCAGTGTCCAAAACAGTCTCATATGAATGCAACACTTAGAACCATCAAATATATAAAAGGAAAACCAGGACAAGGTCTTCTCATGTCTAGCTCAAAAAAAGATGTTCTTACAGCTCATCGTGAATGCAGATTGGGCTGCATGTGCTTTCTCTAGGAAGTCTATTACAGGCTTAACTATTAAACTAGGTGAATCTCTAATTTCTTAAAAGTCAAAGAAACAATCAACTGTTTCTAGGAGTTCAACTGAATCAAAGTATAGAAGCCATGCTTTAATAGTTGCAGAACTTACATGGCTAGTGGTTTGATCAAGGATCTAGGTGTTCAACTACAACTACCTGTGATCATCTTCAGTGATGGCAAAGCAGCCTTGCAAATAGCTGCAAATCCTCTCTACCGTGAGAGGACTAAACATATAGAAATAGACGACTACTTTGTGAGGGAAAAGATCTAACATGGGCTGATCAAGCTGAATATATATCCACTCATGACCAACCTACAGATGCTTTCACTAAAGGCTTAACCAAGGTTCAACATGAATACTTAATGTCCAAACTTGTCTTTGTCAATCTCTTTGCAGTGCCAAGTTTGAGGGGGAGTGTTGAGGAATGAAAGTAAAGAAAGTAAAAAGAAAGGAAAGTTAGTTAAAGTGTCAATAAGTTAGTGACATTGCTGAAGTCAGACAGTTAGTTGACACCACACTGTTAAGCCATCATCTACTCTATATATAGTCGACTATGTACTACTAGCAATAACATGATTTTTGACTACATCAATACAATTCAATGACTTACCCTTCTTTCTTCTCTCTACTTCTTTGTTTCTAAGATAGTTGATCTTCTCCGATCTCCTCCCTCATTTCTGTGCTTACACTGATTCACTCTTAGTGTGAGTTATTGCATTATTCTTCACTACACACTCCAACTTGTTCTTACTGTCACGTGTTTTGTGGACACCTGAGTTGACGTGACTCATAATTTTTGGATGTGTCTAGTTGATCATTTTATAAGTTGGGAGTGTTCAACTGACACAATGACACACTAGAGATGAGTTGAGGTGTCTAGATGTGCATACTCAAAGTTGGAGTGCTATCTTGCTTGCGGAGGTAAGTCTGAATGTCTATTTCTAATGGGTTACTCCGTAATCTGTAAATTGATTTTCACTTGAAGACTATAGCATACTTCTTTTTGTGTGCTATAAGTGAGTCTAATGGAACTCAGTTTCAATTGGATTTTTTAATGTACTTGTTTCAAATGCATTTAACTTTTTTCCTTTTTGTACTTCTTTTTTTTTCTTTAAGCTTCTACAGCTCGATTAAAGTATCTTTCCTGGCTAAGATGTCTGTTTTCTTTTTCGTTTTTGGTACCGTGCAATTTGCAGTAACGGTGCTCTTATTCAAGCGCTCGTTGGAAGTTATTTTTGTGAGAAGATACCTAAGGTTAGGTGTTTCACCTATGGCTCACGGTTCAAAGAAATGAACGTCTTAGTGAGTCCATTTTTATGTCTTTCATGTAGGCTAATGTTATAATATCATACAACAATAGGCCAGCGTCAGAGGCAGTGCCATATTTTGAGCAGGTAATTTGTCCGTTTCTTACATAATCTGTGGTGATTCTGACATTCTAAATTTGTGCTGCTATATTGTCTTCACTTAATTTTTCTCATGAGATTCATCTTCTATCTAGGAACAATTTGCACCCCATTATAGCTTGAGAGGAGACACCGTACCAAAGTTGATTTTTTTGGTTTTAGCTTGTTCTTGTTATTCTGCTTCGGTTCCTGTAATATTTTACCCGTGTGATCATGACTTGTGTACAATAATTCAGCTTATCATTTCCGCTGTTATGTGTTCCTTTCTGAATGTAAGATATCTCATAATCTTAATGGTATACTTATGCCTGGTTCCTTTTTCAAGGTCAAGATATCATTTTTATGTATCTAAAGAAATCCTTAGCCCTGTTCACCTCCTTGTATTCAGTCTCATCAAATAAAGATCCTTTCATCTCCCAGGCAATTGGCATTTGCATAAGCTAGCTTTAGTTTGACGCTTCTGAACGGCCTCTTCCTATTTTATGGTTTGTTGTAGTAATTACACATGAATGTTTGTTGCCCTTGAAAACAATGGCCCACAAGAATATTCTGAAAGGAGTAGGGCTTTGTGAGAGCTTCAGATGTTGTATAATTAGTAACATCAATTGCTAGTCTAGCTGCTTACCTGTCCAAACACATGAACATATCTTCTAACTTACTGTGTGAATTAGGATAAAGAGGTTAACACATTGAGATTTACTCTTTTCAGCACCGAGACTCGTGTCCTTTATTCTACCTTGCCTCCCCTTTTCCCACGAGCAGTCTTCCTGCTCCTCCTCTGTGTCTGCTCAAGACCTTGCTGAAGTGAATGAATGTACCTGACTTTTTAATAAGTGTATGAACTGCTGTTATCATGTCTTGTTACCCAAGCTAAATAGCTAGTATGTTTTTGTGAGGTTCATAAGAACTAGAAACATTGACCTAGAAGGAAGTACTTTGAAAAGTGGGTAGGAAATACAGAGAAAGGTGAGAGGGAGCATGAGTGATGAAATGATTTGGCTGCTAGCCAGAAGAACTTGATCTGCTCTAGTGATGCCATTGGCATCAAAGAAAGCACCTGATTAAGTCTCTGCGTAGCATCCTACACTTCATCCCGTTCTTTTTTGGTTCCTAATCCCCTGTGGAAAATGGGATGGAAGCTAACAGAAGCTTATCTGACTTGTATCGTCCCTTAGGGTTTGATAGAGAACATATGTGAACAGTATGTTGCCCAATTTCAGGACATAGTGTGATAGCCCAAAGCGGGAAGGAGAAACGTGTAACCTCTTGTTTGTTTATGCCCTTAGGGAAACGGTATCACGACCCAAATGACCCTTGTTGACGCCTAATTAGAACCCATTAGGCAAACTCAATAACATCTAAGCCCTCAGCATAATGTCAATCATGTCAATCAGACATGGATAAGTCTAACAACAGGTAAATGTCATAACTCATAAATAGAAGTCTAAGAATCTAGTACAGTTCGGAAATAACCACTACAATTTCCAGGAAAGGAAATAACTATCATGAGCATCTAGGAAGGAAAATGGTACTATGTCACGACCCAACTCGAGGCCCTGGCCACGACGGTCATCCCGAACCACATAGGCCCGAGATACTCCTGCCACTCCCCAACCTACTAGTGATATTGTCCGCTATGGGCCCAGGCCCGCACTGCTTTAAAACGCGTCACTAGGGAGTAAGGCCTTCTCACTTATATACCCAGCATTTCTCCTATGTTTTGCCGATGTGGGACTCCTTTCTAAGTTGGGGTGTTACATACACCCTCCCTTATGGACTCAGCATCCTTGCCGAGGTTTGCCCCACCGTTTGCCTAAACTCAGGACTGAGGTTTGCCCCGCTTTATCGGGATTTGCCTACACTCAGTTTGAACTTTAGCCCACATCGACAGGGACGACACAGGAGCGGCTCTGATACTATTCTGTCACGACCCAACCCGAGGCTCTGGCCGCGACGGGCATCCCGAACCACACAGGTCCGAGATACCCCTGCCACTCCTCAACCCATTAGTGATATTGTCCGCTCTGGGCCCAGGCCCGCACAGCTTTAAAACGCGTCACTAGAGAGTAAGGTTTTCTTACTTATATACCCAACATCCCTCCTGTGTTTTGCCGATGTGAGACTCCTTTCTAAGTTGGGGTGTTACATACTACTATCTCAAATACATAATTATTGTTTGAAAAGAACAATAATGGGAAGATAGAAGGGACTTCAATGTGCTGCGAACAAGCCCAAGAAGCTCATCACTAAAAGTCTCCAAGTAGGCTCGTGGCTCCCTTTTGGACTTCGCGAAGTATAGCTCTTAATGGACATGTAGCTGTAGGCGGGAACATACAACGTAGTAGTGTATGAGAAATCCAATATGTACTCAGAAAATATCACCTATCATCCTCAGCAAAGTAGTGGCGAGGGTTGTACCGTAAATACTTATTTTGTAAACTTACGCCGTAAGTATATAACAATGGCATTGGCAGGAATCATGCACCGAAATGGCATAAAATTAGAAATGCACATATACAACATTTAATAGTTTAAGGCCGATAGGACGTTAGCCTTAGAAGTTGGGTTCCGTGATGGCTGGTTCTAACCACGTATTAAGTTATAACTGGATGAAGCTTCATGGTTGCCAGATAGATTAATCAATGGAGCTTTCTGAACTCTGAAGTCAGGGTGAAGAGGATTTATTTTTTGGGTGAGGTTGGTAATATGAATTTGTGAATGCATTTATTGTCGTCATCTGCCAGCCTGCCATCTGCAAATAGAATAGGCCATAAGATTCTCGCGACAATTTCTTTTTCTAAAATCTTCAAGTCCTGCTTTTATTTTCTCCGTAGAACATTTTGCTGCCAAAATGCATCATTTCTTGAAGTTTTGATCCCATTTTGCAGTTGGGTCTTCTTGTTGGCCAGATGGTGCCTGTTATATCTCCGGTGTATTCAATGGCTCAATCGGCTTCAGGTAGATTAATCTAACTACTTCATCTATTATTTCTTATTTCCACTAGAAACCATTGCTATGCCTGTACTATATGCAACAATCTTGCATGTAACTGCTACTACATTTACCTAATTTAAAATTATCAAGCTTAAGAATAAAATGTTCGAATTGATTCTTATGTTGAGATTGATGCTCAGTGTATAACATTGTTGAAGTATGAAGAGAGTGGAGAAGGATCTAGAAGAAGCAATAATAGACTAGTTGTGTTTCTATTATAACTGTTTTCAGTTAGTTACACTAGTGCTAACGGCTAGTTAGTTAGTTAGTTAGCCTAATCTCTAGCCTATATATGTATATGACTATACACATTGAAGAATAATGAAACAAACTGATTCTCTTCAACCTCATCTTCTTTCTCTCTTAGTTCTCTTTCTTTCTATCTTCTCCTACAACTATCAAACTCTGTACTTTCTCCATTGTTGAATAAACAAGAAGCCTACTGCTATCTTGTATAATTACATAGTATCAGAGCCATTACTTACTAGAAAACTAGTAGAGCAAGGTCGATTCTAGTGTATTAAATCAAGATCAAGAAGTCTGCAATCAAAGGTTACAAAGCTACTACAATGGACAATCAAACTGCTCCTGTGAATGTTGCTGAAACAAGTAGAGCTACTCCCAGTTCATTGGATTATAATTATCCTCTCTTTCTTAGTCCCTCTGATATAAATAGCATCCAAATCATATCTTTTCAATTGACAGGAGTTGAGAACTTCTCAATCTGGTTTAGATCCATGCGTATAGCTTTATTAGGAAGGAATAAGTTAGGCATGATTGATGAAATATGCTCTAAAGAGTTCTCAAATTAGTTAGGTAATCACTGGGAAAGAGTCAATGCAATTGTACTATCTTGGATCATGAATGCAGTTTCTAAAGAATTGCTAGGTGGAATCATGTATGCATCTGTGACTAGTGTAGTGTGGAATGAGCTATCTGAAAGGTTTAACAAAGTTGATGGAGCAAGAACCTTTAATCTGCACAAAGAGATAGCCACATTGTCTCAATGAACTGCCTCAGTGTCTGTGTATTTCTCAAAATTAAAGGATCTGTGGGAAGAATTTGAGGCTCTTGTGCCTCTGGGTGTGAGTGAGAAATCAAAGGAGTATGTACTGCATTTATAGAAACTGAAACTGTTTCAGTTCCTTATGGGTCTGAATAAGACCTACACTCTATCTTGCTTATGACCCCTCCCAAATGTTAACCAAGCTTATGCAATGGTCATATAG
This sequence comes from Capsicum annuum, assembly GCF_002878395.1. Lineage (NCBI taxonomy): Eukaryota > Viridiplantae > Streptophyta > Magnoliopsida > Solanales > Solanaceae > Capsicum > Capsicum annuum. The sequence continues at coordinate 232,727,475 of NC_061111.1, read as the reverse complement.
AATCTTAATGATAAGAACCTTGAGATAGCCATGTATGCAAGAAATGGTCCAAGTGGAAGCAACAATCAGAAGTTCAAGAAAAACTTCAATCTGCAGTGTGATTTCTGCAAACTGAAGGGGCACACTAAGGAAAACTGTTGGAAGTTGGTTGGATATCCTCAAGATTACAAGGCCAAGAAGAAGTTCAAACATGAAGGAACCAACTCAGCTTACAATGTGTCTGTGGATCTTCATGAGTGTGCAATGGATCAGAATGGTTATGATCAGTGTGCAGGTCAGTACTCTCATTCTAAGTCTATGCAGAAATGGGCTACTAAAGATGCAGGACAGGCTCTAGTATCTGAGAGTCAGCCGGATAAACTGAGTCAGATGGGAAATGCTGCATTCACTAAAGAACAATATGAGCAAATCTTGCAAATGATCAACAAAAACAACTCTGGCAACACACCTTGTGATTCTGCAAATGTAACAAGTGCAGGTATTTCTGCTTATTTAGCCTCTTTTACAACAACAACAACAAAAAACCCAGTGTATTCCCACATAGTGAGGTCTGGGGAGGGTAAGATGTACGCACTCCATACCTCTACCTCTAAAGAAGTAGAAAGGCTTATTTAGCCTCTTTTGATTCTCAGAAATGGATCATAGATACTGGTACTACTAACCATATGGTTGGGGACTCAAACCTGTTACTTAACAAGAGTGTTACAGAGTTGGACAAACCAAAGAAGGTATATCTACCAAATGGTGACACTACAATGGTCACTCATGTGGGAACTAGTTGCTTGTCAGAAGGAAATAACATCACAGATGTCTATCACATTCCACAGTTTACATGTAGTCTTCTATCAATGTCACAAGTGACTAAGGAGTGGAATTGCTCAGTGAATTTCTTTCTTCATTTTTGTGTTTTTCAGGATCTTTGTACTAGAAAGGTGAGGGCGATTGGTAAGCTTGATTGAGGACTATATGTGCTTGGAGATCAGTCAGGGAAAGAGGTTGCAGTAGCAACTAAAGCATCTAGTAAACCAGCTATGGAAAAAAGGTTGGGACATGCATCAACAATTGTGCTGAAGAGAGTTATATCTCAGGAGGTCCAAGTGATAGAAGATAGACTAAAACAATGTAGTATCTATCCTAGTGCTAAACAGACTAGGCTACATTTTCTGTCTACTAGTAATCAAAGTACATGTTGTTTTGATCTTGTGCACATGGATGTGTGGGGACCTTATAAAGTACCAACTATGAATGGATACAAATACTTTCTAACCATTGATGATTTCTCAAGATTTATTTGGATATTTCTATTAAAGCTTAAGTCTGATGTCTGCATTCAAATACAACACTTCATTGTGTATGTCAAAACTCAGTTTGAAAAGACTATCAAAGTAATAAGGACTGGTAATGGTACTGAGTTTGTCAACTCAGTATGTAAGAAAATGTTTCAAGGACAAGGCATGGTACATCAAACTATATGTCCATATTCCCTTCAGCAAAATGGTGTTGCTGAGAGGAAACACAGGCACATACTTGAGGTAACAAGAGCTGTGAGATTTCAAGCTGAAATTCCAATAATGTTCTGGGGCTATTGTGTTCTAATCGTAGTATATATCCTAAACAGACTGCCTAGTTCAGTTATTCACTTTCTGAGTCCTTATGAAAAACTATATGGCATATAACCAAATTGTGATCATCTAAGAGTAATGGGGTGTCTTTGTTATACTAAAGTACTGAATTAAAGTGATAAGCTCATGACTAGAGCAAAGGCAGGTGTTATGATAGGGTATTCTAGCACTCAGAAGGGATATGTAGTATATGATATGTCTGCTAACACTTTTTCTGTGTGTAGAGATGTGATATTCAGTGAAGAGATATTTCCTTTTAAGGAGATCAAGAAGCAGCCTCAATCACCTCACCATGTGTTTCCTTTGGAAGATCAATATCCAGTAACAAGTGATTTACTGATGATATGACAACTCTACAAGTTCCTACAAATGTCTCATCTCAAGGGGTTCTTAACTCAGTCAATCAGCAAGAGCAGCTGCAACTAAGTATGCTTGCTACAAGACAGCCCATAACCAAGGTGTATCAAAGGAGATCAAATAGAGGTCAAGGAGTTATTCAGAAAAACCAGCAACTGCAGAGTGTTCCTACTACAACAGAAGCGTAGCTCAACCTTATGCATCTCAGGATCAAAGGAAGTCCACCTGAGAAAGAAAATCACCAGCATGGATGAGTGATTTTGTTTCCAAAAACACAAGGAAGGTACCTCATGCTCTTGCTAATCATGTATCATATGACAAACTGTCCCAGTCCGACAAGAACTATATGCTGAAAACATCATTTGTGGCTGAACCTACAAGTTACTCTGAGGCCTGCAAAGATCCAAGATGGGTGGAAGCAATGAAGACTGAAATGGATGCCTTGAATTCCAATCACACTTGGGAAATTGTTCCCTTGCCTAGAGGAAAGAAAGCTATTGGTTGCAGGTGGATATATAAAGTGGAATACAAAGCTTCAGGAGAAGTTGAGAGGTTTAAAGCTAGATCGGTAGCTAAAGGATATGGACAAAGAGAAGGGATTGATTACAAAGAAACATTCTCATCTGTTGTGAAGATGAAGACAGTGAGAACTGTGCTGTGCTTGCTGCTGCAGCTAAAAAACACTGGTGTGTTCAACAAATGGATGTCTACAATGCATTCCTAAATGGTGATCTAGATGATGAAGTATACATGGATCTACCTCAGGGATTTGCTAGTCAGAGGGAGCATACAGTGTAGACTACTCAAATCCCTATATGGTCTCAAACAAGCACCAAGGCAATGGAACACCAAGCTATCAGAGGTTTTGATAAGTTCTTAGTTTATTCAGAGCAAATATGATTCATCCTTGTATATTAGAAAGACAACAGAAGGAATCATTCTTGTGCTACTGTATGTTGATGACATGTTGATCACTGGAGATAGTCTAAAGCTAATAGAAGAGACCAAGACAATGTTGCATCAAAACTTCAAGTTGAAGGATCTAGGTAAGCTAAGATATTTCCTTGGAATAAAGTTTGCAAGGTCTGATAAAGGGATATTGATGCATTAGAGAAAATATGCATTGGAGTTACTATCTGAACTAGGCTTGACAGCAGCCAAACCTATAGCTACTCCCATGAACTACAACACCAAGTTGACATCTAGACAGTTTGATGAAAATGTCAAGCAAAATCAGACTGCTAATGATCCACCAGCAAACCAAGAAGCTTATCAAAAGTTGATTGACAAGTTGTTGTACTTAACTATGACAAGGCCAGATATAGCCTTTTGTGTTCAAACTCTACGTCAGTTCCTTCAAGATCCTAAGAAGTCTCACATGGAAGCAGCACTTAAGGTTGTGAAGTATGTTAAAAACCAACCAGGTCAAGGTGTGCTACTGTTAGTAATGCAGATGACAGAATAAGTGTCTATTGTGATGCAGACTGGGCATCATGCCCTCAGACTAGAAGGTCTGTAACAGGCTACTTTGTGAAGGTTGGAGAATCACTAGTTTCCTGGAAATCAAATAAGCAAACTACTGTCTCCAAGAGTTCAGTAGAAGCAGAGTTTAGAAGTCTTGCTGCAGTCACAGCAGAGTTGGTTTGGATCCTAGGCTTGATGAAAAAAATTGGGAATGAAGTAGTTCTACCCGTAGATGTGTTCAGTGATAGCAAATCTGCTATGCAAATAGCAGCAAATCCAATATACCATGAAAGAACAAAGCATATTGACATTGACTGGTTCTTTATCAGGGAAAAACTTGTGCAAGGAATGATCAGAACTCACTACATTGTAACCCAAGATCAGCCTGCTGATATGCTGACTAAGGGACTGACAAGAGCACAACAATTTCATCTCAATGCCAAGCTAGGGATCTATGACATCTTCACACCTTCCTAGCTTGAGGGGGAGTGTTGAAGTATGTAGAAGAGAGTGGAGAAGGATCTAGAAGAAGCAATAATAGACTAGTTGTGTTTCTGTTATAACTGTTTTCAGTTAGTTACACTAGTGCTAACGGCTAGTTAGTTAGTTAGTTAGCCTAATCTCTAGCCTATAAATGTATATGACTATACACATTGAAGAATAATGAAACAAGCTGATTCTCTTCTTCCTCATCTTCTTTCTCTCTCAGTTCTCTTTCTTTCTCTCTTCTCCTACAACTATCAAACTCTGTACTTTCTCCATTGTTGAATAAACAAGAAGCCTACTGCTATCTTGTATAATTACAAAAATTTACTCAGATTATTAAGGAATTGGATAGTTCGTAGAAAAATGTACATGTTTCAATCCTTGATTATGAGTTTAAATTGTTCTGGGAAGAAAATTTGTCATTTTCAATAAATAGATGAAGTTTTTTGGGACAAAAAGAGAAATGTAGGTCAAATTATTAGAAAATTGGAATATTATTTTAATTATTCTTTCCTACTTTGCCTACCATAATCTTTTAATTCCTATTCTCTTCTCCTTTCTATTTTTCTCCTGCAATTCGATAAGCACATGTTCTGAATACCAGTTACTCAATTACTCTTAGGAAACTTTATATGGTTCTAATCATTTGGTGACAAATTATAAGAGATCTCACTTTTACTTTTTCTGATGTTCCATTTTTTCCGAGCATTAACTTCTACTTCCTTTCAAAATGGCTATTGGATGTGGAGTTATAATCCCGTTTAGATCAAAACAAAAATAAAATATCCTCCTAGTGAAGGTCAAGTATGTGTGAAAGGTTAGGCCAAGAGAATAGTAAAAAATGGACAGTGTTTAATTGGAGCATGGAAACAAGACTAAATTGGTTTGGTCCTAGTTACTCTTTGGGAAGGTGCGGAAGAAGCGGGATTCTTGAACCTTGAAAAGGTCCAATGAATTCGAACTATTTGAACGAGGAGCCGTGAGTTGAAAATCTGATGTACAGTTATGTAGAGTGGTAGTAAGGGTGACTTACCTGGTGATTTTTAGCCATCACCCCAAAAGATTAGATTTTGCTTACGTAAATTTGGGAAAGTACAATTAACCCGTGGATTTGAAATTGTTGCTTATACCCGTATTGGCCACAATTCGCACGAACATTCTCTAGTCTTAGTTAGAGGGGGAAGGGTTAAGGATTTACAGTGTGAGATATCACATTGTTCGAGGAACCCTGGATGCTGCCCGAGTAAAGGATTTGCCAACAAGGGCATTCTAGTGCATTGTAGATTCTTATCATTTTATGATGCCATGTGGATCGCTAGAAACCTGTGAAGTGTATGGCTAACACAATACAGCTGTGAGTTCTTAGATACTACATTTCTAAAATTTGACGTACTCTGGCCGAGAAACTTCAATTGTTTCATTAACCTGAATGATACTGACGATGGCTTGTTGATGTTTGACATAAGAAGGTTTCAATAACTTTGTTCATCAATCTATGTGGACAAATTTAAATATCAGACTCAAAATCTCAAGGCACTTGAACTAGCCCAAGACTTCTAATATTATATAAACCCTTAGGTATCTTTATAACCCAATGTGGATCACTAAATGCCCTTTTTTCTTAATCAATGTGTAGAGTACTACATATCAACACCTCCCAGTATGTGTGACCCGATTTTGGATTCGAATGTAAAAATAAGTAAAAGAAAAAAAAGACAATATGTGAAAGAATCACTTTGTGTATTCTTGAATGAATAATAACTATACAAGCATAAACCTTAACAATTAAAGGAAACAAAATATTACATACACCCAAAAAAGGAAAATAATTTCTAGAGTACTAAGAAAATGTATTCTGTACACTAAAAAAATAATTAGGAAATCCCAACACCCCCTCAAGTTGGAGGTGGGGAAGAAACACCCAACTTGCCAAGGAGTTGGTGATGCACAGGTCCCGTTAATGATTTGGTGAAGATATCGGCTAGTTGCGAAGATGAATTCACAAATTACAAGGAAATTAACCTCGCAAGATACTGTTGACGGACAAAGTGACAATTAATTTCGACATACTTCGTCCGATCGTGAAAAATAGGGTTCTTTGCGATATGGATGGTGGCTAGACTATCAGAGTGAAGAGGTACCGGCAAGGAGATTGGAACAAAAAGATATTCGAATAAACGCACCAACCAGGTAAATTCAGTTACTACTTGTCTCATCGATCTATACTCGGCTTTAACTGAACTGAGTGAGATCGACTTGTTTCTTTGATTTCCACGAGATAGAAGAAGAGCCAAGAGAGATATAAAATCCACTGATTGATTTTTGAGAATCCGGACAAGTACCCCAATCAGAATCGCAAAAAGCAAGTAGTTGAAATGATGGAGAACTGGACATAAACAGACCAAGACCAGGATCCTTCAATAAATAGCAAAGAACTCGCAAAGCCGCATTAAAATGGGGAAATCGTGGATCATGCATATATTGATGGATGGTGAATGAAAGATCTGGCCTTGTGTGATTCAGGTGATTCAGTTTTCAAAGTAAATGTCTATACAACGTTGGGTCTTTGATTGGAATTCCCTCATTTGCCTTTAATTTGATAGAAGAGTCCAATGGTGTAGAAACAGGAGAAAGATGTAAAGAATCAAATTTTGTCAACAAATCCATAATAAATTGCGTTGAGGTAGAATCAGTCCATATGATTCTCTGATGACTTCCAGTCCATATGATTCTCTGATGACTTCCAAACCCAGAAAAAAATTTAAATTTCCAAGATCTTTAATCTTGAACTCGGCATCTAAGAAGATTCTCAAAGCCTGTAATTCTGCTTCATCATTTCCTGTTAATAGTATGTTGACATAAATTGCAAAATAGAAATTGAATTATTTGATTGCTTAAAAAATAAAGAGTAGTCATTTAAAGAATGACTGAATCCTTTGAAGTTGAGTGCTGCAACAAGCCTTGAGTACCGTTGTCTGAATGCTTGTTTAAGTCCATAAATTGACTTTTTCAATAAACAAACATGGTTAGGTGAAGGTGGAGTAATCATATATACTTCTTTATTAAGATCGCCATGCAAAAAGGCGTTATTGACATCCAACTGAAAAAGGCTCCATCCTTTCTTCATAGCAATAGCAAGTATGCATCTCACAGTAGTCATTTTTACCACAGGTGAAAATGTTTCATTATAATCCACTCCCTTCTTTTGTATATAACCTTTAATAACCAATTGGGCCTTATATATCTTTCAATACTCCCATCAGAATGTTGCTTTATCTTATAAACCCATTTACAGGGCAATGTTTTCTTTCCTTGAGGTAAAACAACAACATTCCAAGTCTTATTCAATTCTAGAATTGTTATTTCCTTATCCATAGCTTCTTGCCATGCTAGAATATGCACTACCTGCTCATAGTTAACAGGTTCATGAATACTAGAAACAAAGTTGAGCATGACTTGGTTAGAAGAAAATAGGGGTCATGGGACTAAGAAAACATGTAGAACTCACATCTGTGAATTGAAGAGCATTGCAAACATAATCCTGAAAATCTAAGTTGCTCGGACTCGGGTACGGGTGTCCGATACGGGTACGGATCTAGAGGTCGGATCCTTTGTGGTCTCAATTTAAAGATTCGGGGATATGGATCTAGAGATGGATACGGGTGCGGGGATTCGGCAAAAAATAATTTAAATATCTAAAAATAGAGTTATAAAACATAAATTATGAGATATTATATGAAAAACTTGAGGAAAAAATGTTGTTCAAGAAGAAAATCTTGGAAGGAGATAAAAAGAAAAGCAATAACATAGTAATTTCTATATACTTGGTATTCCATTTTCTTCAATTTCACCTTAGCTTTTGTTTGATTACAAAATTTCTTAAAATTGTCCGGACATTTCCGGTCGATTTTGGTCAAAGTACCCAAAATCGGTTGACCGGATCGGGTACGGATTCCACACCCACACCTACACTCATGTCGTGTCGACACGGGTGCGGCACCAAAAGTGAAAGAGTCCGAGTAACTTAGCTGAAAATAAGATGGTGTTCTAGTTATCCTAGAAGACTTCCTAAGCACGGTGTCCAAGATTTGATTTGGACGAGGAGAAGTGCAATCTTCAGTAGAAGTAAGAGAAGGGGATGAAACAGAGACTGGAGAATGAGGAACTGACTTAGTGGAATCAGAAATTGGCATGGTAGGATCAGTAAGTGGAAAAGTAGAAAGTGACGTAAGCTAATCAGATTCTGATTCTGATAGATATGAAGGAAAATTAGAGTTTGTATGCGCATCAGGAATATCAAAATTTGATAAAGAAGAAATAGTGACGGGAAATAATTTTTGAGAAATATTTGACTTATCCAAAAAAGGAAAATATTCTTCATGAAAAATCGCATCTCTAGAAATAAAAATATTCTTTTTTTTGAGATTTATTACTTTATATCCTTTTTTCCCATAAGGATATTCTAAGAATACACAAGGCAAAGCCCGTGGATCAAACTTTGTTCTATGATTAGATTAGGTGGAAACAAAACATAGACAACCAAAACATTTGAGATTTGAATAAATAGGTTTAGATTTGAAAAGAACTTCAAAAGGTGACTTATGCTGTAAGATTGAGGAAGGAAATCTGTTTGTAAGGTAAGTTGTTGTTAACAAGCATTCTCCCCAATAAATTTTAAGTAAATGAGATTGATATAGTAAAGCCCTTGATAATTCTAGTAAGTGTTTGTGTTTTCTCTCTACTATTTCATTTTGTTGTGGAGTGTAAACACAAGTAGCTTGGTGAATGATTCCTTTTTTAAGGAAAAAATCAGATTGTATTTTACCACTTTCTAATTCAAAAGCATTCTCTGTTCTGATTATTTTAACTTGGTATTGGATTGTCTTTCAAACATAGAAAGAAATGATTGTAAAATGGGAAAAACATTTGATTTAGTGCTAAGAAGATGAGTCCAAGTGGCTCTACTAAAATCATCAACAATTGTTAAAAAATACCTAAAACCATCATGTGTGGTGGTTTTATAAGGTTCCCAGGTATCCACATGTATTAGATTAAAAATTGCTTTAGTGGAAATAACACTTTTAGAAAAAGGTAACTTTGATTGTCTAGCCATTGGATAGATAGCACAAGTAGAAGAAAATTTTGAACAAGATAAAGAAACCGAAACAATCTTCTTCATATTACTCAATAGCAATATGACCTAACCTATAATGCTATAGTCTTTCTTTTACATTGGAATCAAAGAAACTCGAATAAGAAGTAAAGACATTAGCTACTGAATTTGAAAAGGACAAACTACTAGAGCTAAAACTAGATAAACTTTCTGTAGACTCTGTTGGTTGACTCTTTGTGGAAACTGTTGATTGAGTTGACTTGAACACATATAAACCTCCTTGTTCTCTACCAAGCACCAGAGGACTCTTCAGTGAGGGGGCCCTGCAACATGAAACAAGTATTAGGAGTGAAAAGTATGAATTTTTGAAATTGTTTACACAATTTGTGAATAGAAAAAAGATGGAATTTGAAAGAAGGAACGTAAAGGACATTTTGTAGTAGTAGATTACTTAAAATATATACAGATTCAGAATGAGTATCTTTCACTTTATGAGAATTAGGAAGAGTAACCATGATAGGTTTGAACATGGGACTTAAATTAGAAAAGAGATTTTTATTGAAAGTCATGTGCTCGGAGGCTTCACTGTCCATTATCCAAGAATCATTGTCAACTTTAAACAAGCAAGCATATGAATTGAAAAACTTTGTCATACCAACACAAGTGAGATTAGAAGATGCATCAGTGGTTCCTGTATTCTTCTGATTCATTTTCTGCAAAAGCTGCATGAGTTGTGCAACATTTTCTTGATTGAGTGACATTATCTACAGAATTGTTCAATTTCTGCGGACTTTCTTCATCTGTTCCACAAACATTGTTGATCACAACTCTTTTCTAATACCTTTTGTTCTTGGTGAACTTGAAATCTATCGGAAATCCATGAATTTTGTAACACTGATCAATAGTGTGCCCTACTTTCTTGCAATAGTTACATGTCAAGTTATTTTTCTTAATGAGATTGCCTTGTTGAGTCTTATACTCATCAAATTTTCTACCACCTTCATTATCAACAAGAAAAGATGTTGATTCTCCTGGGTAAGCAGGAGTAGCATGAATTTCTCTCTGTTTTTCATCTTAAATCACAAGAGAATAAGAGAATATGCCTGACTAATATTAGGGAGGGGGGAAGACAACAAAATATTACTTCTAACCCCTATGAAGGAGTCATTCAGACCCATAGGAAATTGGAGTAGCCTCTTATCTTGATAGGCTTTTTCTTCCTTTTCTTTTGCACAACATTCACACTCACAACTACAAGCAGAAAAGGTGTTAAGAGCATCTAACTCATCCTATAGACTTTTCATTTTAGTGAAATAAGTAGAAATACTTGAATTTCCTTGAACTACAACATTTAAATCCTTTTGTAACTGAAATAATTTTGCTCCATTGGCCTGACCAAATCTATCTTCTAGGTCAGAACATGACTTTTGCACTTTTGGAATATAGGACAGATTCAACAATTTCCTTTGATAGTGAATTCAAGAGCCAAGACAAGGCCATGTTATTACATCTTGCCTAGACTGTCTGAAGATTTGTATCTGTAGGAAGTAGGAACTAGGGGTGGGCATGGTATGGTATGGTATGGTACGGTATTTGAAACTTCGGTACGGTAATTTCGGTATTCAGTTTTTAAAAACATTATACCATTACCATTCCATATTAATTCGGTATGGTTCGGTATTTTGACGTTTGGTTTCGGTATTTTGCGGTATGGTAATCGGTAACCATAGTTTGTTTAACTTTGACAATATATACTCATATACTAGAGTATTATTACTTTGACTTTTCAAAAGCATGTCTTAATTGTATCATAAAAATATATTACATATGTAGAAATATTGAAAAAGAAGTACAAACAATTCCTTTTATTAGTCAATTACATCAAAAAGACATTTCACTCAAGATAGAGTAGCAAAAGTTTCAAAGTCAAAACATTTTTATACTACTACGAAGTATTTTTTTTTTGTATTTATATATATATATATATATATATATATATAGGTTACTTATGTAACTATATATACTTCAGTATGGTATTCAGTATTTCGATGTGTCATTTGTAAATACCGTATAGCATATCATATACCAAAAAAATTTAAAATGTATATCATATACCATACCAAATACCATAATACCAAAAACCACGGTATCAAAAATTTTGGTTCGGTATAGTAATTCAGTATATACCATATCATACCCACCCCTAGTAGGAACAGCTAGCTAGAGATCCATCAATGAATCCTAGTTTGTTCTTGGCTGAAAGTGCAATCATAACTGCCCTTCTCCAGCCACCATAACTCCTTCCATCAAAGATGGTGGAGGCAAGGTTCATGCCGGGATGATTAGAAAGGTGTATGTTTTAAGCATGTGACGAATCATTAGCATTAATTGCAGTGATTCCATCACTTTTTTCAGTAGTTTGGATTGGAAGATCTTGAACATCACCCATTTTAGTAGAAAATAGAAATAAGAAGATGAATACTAAACGAAAGAGAAAAAAAACAACACAGGAATATGAAATATTAAACGAAAGAGAGAAAAAAAACGTAGGAATATTTAGATGAAAAAAAATGACATTGCTCTTGATATCATGTAAAAATAAGTAAAAGAAAAAAAAAGGCTATGTGAAAGAATCGCTTTGTGTATTCTTGAATGAATAATAATTGTACAAACACCTCTATTTATACAAGTGGTTAAACCCTAAACCTTAATTAAAGGAAACAAAATATTACATACACCTACAAAAGGAAAATAATCTCTAAACAACAACAAACCCAGTATATTCCCACCTAGTGGGGTCTGGGGAGGGTAGAATGTACGCAGTCCATACCACTACCTCTAAAGAAGTAGAGAGGCTGTTTTCGATAGACCCCCGACTCAAGACAAAGGACAATATACAAAAACATCAAAAGCATGAAACATGATAAAACTAACATAGGTACAACATCCACAAAAATATTGTATATTACCAAACAAAGGACACCAAAGCCCTCCTAACTATTGACTACCACCCACCTTACCCCTCTATCCTAGTGTTTTTCCTCCAAACCTTCCTATCTAGGGTCATGTACACTAAAAAAATATTTTGTATACGCAAGGGAATATTCACCTAAATTAGGAAATCCCAACATCGAAGGTGGAGTTTAATGTGTTCTTATGAGTGTGGGAATGAGTTTGATAAAGGTTGGATATGACTTCATGTGTAAGAATCTGAACATGCAACCTACAATATAAGGAAATATGCAGAACCCAAGAGCTTGTGATACCCTTTTAGCAGTGTTCAGGGAAGCGTGATGCAGAAAAAAGCGACAAGCGATGAGACCGCATCATTGAAGTGAATCGCAATTTAAAAGAAAAAAAGACCAAATAACATCCAAAAAGTAAGTCATAACTGAAAAAACTACAACAACTATATAGACAACAATAAAGACAATATATATAAAGCAAAAGTTTAAATGAAACACCAAAATCACAGGTTTGATCACCAAAATCAGAGGAAAAAAAAAGAAGTGAGGAGCAAGCCTTTGGAAGCAAACAATCGTAAAAAGGAAAAATAGAGAAGTAATCTAAGTAGAGCTACATCGCGATAAGACCTCTGTCCTACTACAGGTGCTGCGACAACCTTTACCAAGTCCGAACGATTGTCCACTACTTCAACATTCAATCGCACAGCATTAAAGGTAGCGAGGCTGACGGATTATAACAGCATCAGACCATTGAAAACTTACTTAACCGATCAGGAAAGTGAAAAAAACAGAGAAAGAAAATATAGCAAAATCGTAACTGATCGCAGCAATGAACAACAAAAGTGAAAAAAAAAAAAAACAGTGAAGTCGCGGCAGTGAAAAACAGCAAAACAGAGAAGAAAGAAGGAAGAAAAATTACCATAAAATCTTAGTGAAGAAGAAAAAAGGTCGCGACTCTCTTCAGAGCTAAACCCTAAAAATTCGCAAAAGTGAAGGCAACAGTGATCCGGCTCTTTTTTAACTTTAAAATTGACCCGACTCTTTCATTTTTAATTTAAAAATGGCCCTACAAATAAAATCAACATGATGCGAGCGCATCAGCTCGCATCTTAGGATTGTGCGCCTGCATTTGTTAAACAGCCTCGCATCAGTTACTCTCAGCGAGAAAGCCTCGCATCGCATCACCGCATAATGCGATGATGCGCTCGCATTTCAGAACATTGCCTTTTAGATGTCCCCTATATACCTGACATGGAGCACCTCAATGAGAATGAGAATGGAGAAGGAAACTCCATTTGAATCTTACCATCTCTATGCGAAAATCTTGAACAACATTATTCATGAAACTAAAAAAAAAAGGGCAGCCCGGTGCACTAAAGCTCCCGCTATGCGCAGGGTCGGGGAAAATCAAACCAGAGCCAAGGTAATCAAGACGATCAAGAAAAGTAAGGTTGATGTTCTGTTGAAGTCTTCCCGTGCTGACATATACATAACAGTAAGTTTTAAGCTATCAGCAAGAAGCTTCTTTAGACATTTAGATCTGTGCACTCTTTTCTTCTATGTTTGTGTTTTAGCTTTTTGCAATGGTCAATTGATGTCTAAGAGTTGCCATATGTTGCAATGCTGGAATAAGAGGTGGAATGAGGAGTAATGCATGATAGGATTTTTCTGTAATTATTCTAGTCAAAGACAACAATCTTGCGCATGCTTGATCAAGAGCTTCGATCCTTCACCAACTTTATATGACCTAATAATTTCCTTTCTTTTGCTGGTTTTGAACAGTTAATTTGTCTATTGCACTGCAATCATCCTCACCCTGTTACTTGCATTTTGTTATACTTGTTTTGTTCCCCTTTTCAATGAAGTCTCGTTTTTGCTCAGGTTTTCATCATTATAATTTCTTCCAATCAATAATATGTAGGAGATGCATTGAAGGTGTTGCTTGATTCAGCTGGAACAATCATCCCTGACTATGATCCAGAAACAGTTGTTTCATTGACTAAATTTGCTGACCAGTTGCCTTCGGTATTTGGCGAGGTATGTGCTGTCCATTTTATTTGTTAGCCAGCAATTTGGATTAAACTTTTGTCGTCTCCCTTACGTGTTCTTGCTGTTTCGTGAATACTACATATCTTGCTGAATCTGACTTTATGCATATTCGAACTTTAAGCTTTATGATTTTTAAGCACATTATGGTTTTGGTCCTAGCTATCCGCACTAATGAAATTGTTGCTTCTTTTAGCTTGCTCAAGGGGTATCAGAGTTCAAGCCAACACCTTCTGAAAATCTTGAATGTTTCAAAAACGCATACAATGTCAAGCGTACACTGCTGGTATTCATATTATGGTTTTATCAAATTATCTTCTAATTGAAAGTCAATGTTAGTTTTAATGGGTTCAAACTTTTATCTCAGGTGAAATTTGACCTTGACACAATCGATGAGACAGATCGGCTTGAAGAGAAATTAAAGCCTCGTGTAGAATCTTTTGGTGGAAAAGTGGAGAAAATTGCATTAACCGGTAACCACATCACACCATGCATACAGGTAATTACTTGCACGTCATTGCAAGATTTGCTTTGTTCACTTGTTTAAGCAGCTACATCGAGTTATAGTGTGTTATTAGTTCTACTTGTTAGCACAATGAGTTCAATGAGAAGTGCATTATTCGTCCATTTTCATAATAAAACCAATGTGAGTCATTGTCATCGCGATTCAGGAACCAAAATGGCGAGTAGGAGCTGTATACACTCCGGCAGATGCTATTGTTCAAGCGGTTAAGACTCTTTCATCAAATGACACTAAGGGCCTATGTACAACCATCGTCAACTGGTTCAGTCGTCTTGAGGAGTAATCTCTGGTCACTTCAGCTGAAATCCTACATCGTTTGAAATGTCATTACCTGCATAACACGGAACTCTCTCATGCACAATGTACAGCTCGACGATGCAGAAAACTGCACATATATCAATACAGTAGCATCAATAGTACAGTTAAACGTTCCCCTCACCCATTGGAAACGAGAGAAGAATTGTGATCTCTATACAACGTTGAGAATGCTTACCAATGGTACTCTTCTTTAAATCTATTGGACATATGAAAGTACAAGAATTTTACTATTATGAAATGTGGTAATTAATTTGAATGCTTGTGGGAATTCCAATCTTGTAATCTTTGCAACTCTTTTAACAATATCTAAAACATCAATGCATAGACATAATTCGTTATTGATGGTATTACAAAATCTTTCGTTTTGTTTATGGATAATTGCAGTCCCAAATAAAAATTTTACTTTGCTCAAAGGAGATTTTTAGATCATGATCAAAAAGTTCCAAAATTATTTTAAAATTTTAAAAAAAATATTTACTAAATAATTGTCTCAAAGATAACCAACAAAAAATTCTATGGAAAACAAAAAACTAATGTTAAATTTCAAAAATAACAAATATTTAGACAATAAATGAGCCGTCATAGCTAAAGTTTTTTTAATCACATTACGTAGCTAAAGCTCAATAGTTAACTATACTAATTAGATATTATATATGTAAATACAAATTCGCTTTAGATATTTTATATGAGTTCTGAAATTCATTTCGTATACAAATACAAATCTTTAGTAATTTATATATATGACCATGAGTCTCGAATTAGTCCTCCTTCCCTCGAAACTAGAGATTTGTATATAAGTTTCAAAATACATAAATACAAAAGATTTGCATATTTAGCTATTTAATCTAAAATTTAGTTGCGAATGATAAAAGATATATATATATATATATGTATTCCGTTTAAAAAAAAAAACGAATTATTTTAACCGTAAGATCAAAAGAGAGGGCCAAAAAATGACCAAAGGTTTCGAAATGTCAAACCTGAGTTTCCCACTCCCTCATCCGTCTCTCTCAATTTTCGAAAGTAGCAGACATAAATTCACCCTGAAGATTTAACCAGGGCTGGTTTTACCATAAAAGCCACTAAAGCAATGACTTGAAGCTCAAAAAATAGAAGATAGTTTACAATGAGAGTATACTCACACACATATTTAACGAAAATATTTATGTGATTCTAAATATTTGTACTAATTGACAATGAGATGCATTTATGGTGCACGAATGCTCATACGATGTATGTACGCCGCACGAGATGCACGTGTGATGCATTAAAATATATTTGAAAATCTTTTATAAGATTGACTTTAGCTCACCAAATTGTTGAACCGCCCCGACTAAGTGCAATTAGTGATGCAAGATTCGTTCTTTTTGCTTCTTTCTACCTTCAATTTCCATCACGCAAAGCACAAATTCAGACCCCAAAACATGCAAAGTTGAAATCCCTTTATAAAATGGTTTAAATTCGAACTTCAAGTTCAGCCAAGTACAAATACATGAATTAGTTGAAATCTCTTCAAAAATTGGTTCAAGTCCGAATTTATCTATAAATAGCAATGTTTTTTTAACCCAAATTCATTCAAAAGGTGACTCTCAAAAGCGAAACTCACTCATTCATTCTTCGTTCTAATTTCCGTTTTTCCTTATTATTTTCACTTTTCTATTTGGATAGTCCGTTAAAGTGAAGAAGACAAGTTAGAAGTGCATGCTTAACCTGATACAATAAGTAATGTAACAATGATACATATACACAGCCAATGCAGGAAATGTTGCGGAACGTATAAGGTTAAACATTCACTTCTAAGTTGTTTTCTTCCTCAAGGAAAGGAATTAAAATGACATGTAGTAGGTGTAGTTCAATAACTCACAATCCAAGGACATGCAAGGCAACAATTTTATGCAAATCTACGTATATGAATAATTTTATGAATATCTATATGAACTCATTGTATGCATTTTGACTTGGATTGGCCAGGTGACATTTTTTTCACGTTGATTGCCTAGTGATATTTCAGGGGAGGGTATTTGTGAGTCAATAATTGGATGGAGAGGTAGTTTTGAGCTATAGTTAAAAGGAGAGTATATTTGCTCTAGTTCGGATAATTGAAGGATAGTTTTAGCTCTTTACACTAGCTATGCTCGGTAATTATAACTTGACATTTTCTACCCCATTTAATTTTTTCAAAAATCAAACAATTCATATCTTGACCCAGTTAGGTGGGCCCAGCATATTGTTCTGAAAACCTAAATTAGCCCATGGGTTAAAAAAGATAGGTATACTTTGCACAGAGAGGATCTTTTAAGACAGCTATTGAACTTACGTCTTCGATTAAAGAATTTGTGCTAAAATATTCTCAACACAATAAATCAAACGAAAAATCACGCTTTCACAAGTTATGTCGAGGTATGACTTTAATACAATTTTGTTTTACGTATCTCTAAATTACCAAAAATTATTCATTGTATTGTTCACACATTATATTGATAGAGCCTTAAGCCAAGAGCGTCTCAACCATTTTGGGAGCCTAAAGCCAAACTCTCTCTCTCTATATATATATATATTGTTCCTCTTTTTATGCTAATAAAAATTCCATGCGAAACTCTACTTAATTTTTTTTTTTTTCGAAAAATAAGGTTTATTTTCTGTTTTATGCTAACAAAAAAAATTTATTATTAATTATAGATATATGAAAATATGAGGGCCCTGATAATTACGAGGGCCCTAGGCAAATGCCTAATAAGTAGCCTAATGGACGAGTCGCCCTTCGTTAAACTTGCATTTACAGTTCAATAGTTCGTATTATTTTCTTCTTTCGCCTTATTATTCATCTCCAACCTCAACTGACAACCTCAACGTCCGCATAGCCTATTTTTGTCAATAAGTTCTAAAAATAGGACATAAGTTAAATACTAATCCTAGAAGGGACACTGGATGCAATTTTAAGTAGTAGTCAAGTTGACTCTTAAAAGAATAAATGAATCATGACAAAATTATCTGCAAAAAAACTTGTAAAAATTACATATATAACGACATGTTTGCTAGTATTTACTAAAAATCCAACAAAATCTCATAAAATTCCAATTTTTGACCTTTGATGATACATGTTAATTAACTTAGATACATACTACGAATACATGCTTTAATTAAACAAACTAGCACGTTTTAAGGGAGGTAACAGATAACTTTGCATTAAGACAACAATTACGCTAACTAATTAAGGTAAAAACAAAATAAAATCCCACGTTTTAAGAGAGGATTATGACATTTTTCAAATCAAAAGCAAGAATTTCACCGGAGACATTGGAAGTTTCACGGGAGACGTTATTTGTACACCGATTCCCAATTAAACTCAACCGCCGACCACCGTACATCGCCATGCGTTTTCTCCCCACTGTCCTCCAACGATCTCTTCTCCGGCGATATATATATATACATTGCCCCATTTCCTTTTACTTGTTGTTTTTACCGCTCTCCATCGGAACCCACTACAATCGCCGGCAACATCACCATCGGAATAAATTCTGGGTTTCTTCTCTCCCGATTTTCTCTGGACATAATAAGATTTGGCAACTGAGCTCTCTAGATCAAGGTTCCCCGTTGTTTCTTGACCCACAAGACGGAACAACCTTTTTCGGTACAACATCGGCCAGAATCACTCAATAGCAGACTTCGCGTCTCTTTTGCCGGCGAACTCACCGGCGAATCTCCAGCGAAACCAGTCAAAGCATCAAGCATACGTCGGAGTCCTGGTTTTCGGCGAGTGATGTCGGTTCCCGATGAGTATTTCGACCCTCTTCTCTTTTCTTTACAATTTTTTTCAGGTACTACAAGTCCAGATCCGACACTTCAGGCGAAGACATCAAGATTCCGATGATCAACGCATTTTTTGGCGATCATATTATTCTCCGACGACCAATTACAGGGACGCAGCACCAACAACAGGGTAAAGGCAGCTACAGCAAATTTCGGTGACCAATTTCCGCACCAATTTGTCAGAATTCGACAAAACGATCAAGAAAACATCCATCGTTGCGTCTTCTTCAAGTACCAGGTGCACTCATTTCATTCTTTCTCTAGTTTATTTCTCCCTAGTTTATTTGGTGTAGGCTTTCTATCTTGATATCTTATCTATTTTCCTTGATTTGTTCCTGTGGGATTACTGGTTTCAATTTTTCCTTAACTTAGTAGGAGTTCTTTATTAGCATACCTGAGTATGTAGTATAGTGCTTGTTGTTTCTTGTGATTTATTAGCATACCTGATTGTGTTGTATAGTGCTTGTTGTTGCTTGTGAATAGCTAACTCGTTTGCTAATTTTGTGTTTGATAATTTAGCTGTTTTTAGCTGTACCCTTTTGCTCGTTGTATTTTTGTCTCCTTGTTTCTTCATTTTTCTTCTAGTATATCCTTTTTGAGTGGTGGATAGGTGATAGATGGCGGATTAGGGTCATGTCATAGGTTGGGATCGAGGCGGGGTTCGGGTCTAGGAGCGAATTCGGGGTTGGGGGTGAGGAAGAGTAGGGCTAGGTGGGCTAAGGGCTAAGGGTGCTTCTAGGTTTAGAGTTGGGTCCTATAATATAGGTAAGCTTCAAGGTTAGTCTATAGAGATGGTGAAGATTCTTAAAAAGAGGAGGGTTAGTATAACGTGTGTCCAGGAAACTAAGTGGGTAGGCACTAAGGCGAGAGATGTGGATGGATATAAGTTGTGGTACTCGGGTAGTGTGAGACATAGAAATGGGGTAGGTATTTTAGTTGATGAGGATCTTAGGGAATAGGTGGTAGAGGTTAAGAGAGTTAGTGATAGGTTGATGTCTATTAAGGTGGTCATTAGAGGGTCTTCAGTGAATGTTATTAGTGCCTATGCTTAGCAAGTAGGTTTGGACGGGGAGGAGAAGAAGGGCTTCTGGGAGGTTTTGAATGAGGTGATGAAGGGTGTCCCGAGCACTGAGAAGCTTTTCGTGGGAGGAGATTTCAATGGGCATATTGGGTCTTTGTCGAGAGGTTATGATGATGTGTATGGCAGGTTTAATTTTGGGGAGAGGAACGAAGGTGGGGCTTATCTTTTGGATTTTTCTAGGGCTTTTGAGTTGTGGATAGCAAATTTGAGCTTTTCAAAGAGGGAGGAGAACCTTATTATTTTTCGTAGTTCAGTGGCCAAGACTTAGATTGACTTTTTGCTCCTTAGGAAGGGTGATAGAGCTCTATGTAAAGACTGTAAAGTCATACCTAGCGAGAGTTTTTCGACTCAACATAGGTTGGTGGTGATGGACTTGGTAATTAACAAGGGCAGAAAGAAGAGGAGTGTGGAGGCTAAGTCCAGGTTAAGTGGGGTAGCTTAATGTTGGTTAGTGCTTTGGAGACGAAGAAGAAGTTGAAGAGTAGAGGGGCTTGGGAGAGTAGAGGGGATGTGGACAGTATGTGGGAGACGAATGTCAGTTGAATTAGGGAGATCGCTAGAGAGGTGTTGGGGGTCTCAAGAGGTCGATCTGGTAAGCATGATGGGATTGGTGGTGGAACAAAGAGGTTAAGAGAAAGGTGGAGTCTAAAAAGGTGGCCTATGCCAAGTTGGTTGAGAGCGAGGATGATGAGGAGAGACAGACGAATAAGAAAGAGTATGGGGTAGCTAGGCGAGAGGCTAAGCTAGCCGTTATGGTGGCTAAGACTATAACGTTTGAGAACTTATATGCAGCTATAAAGGATAAAAGTGGGGATAAAAAGTTCTATAGGCTTGCCAAGGCCAATGAGAGAAGGGCTCGTGATCTGGACCGAGTTAAGTACATCAAGGGAAAGGATGGTATAATATTGGTTGAGGATGCCCTCATTAGGAAGAGGTTGTAATCCTATTTTCATAAACTTTTGAACGGTGAAGGAGACAAAGGTTTCGTGTTAGGGGATTTGGAGAAGTCGGAGGAGTGTCGCGGTTATGGTCATTGTAGGCGTATTGAGGTTGAGGAGGTCAAAGGGGCTATTCGCAGGATGCATCGGGGTAGGGCGACGGGGCCAGATGAGATTCCAGTGGATTTTTGGAACAGCACTGACGGGGCAGGTTTGGAGTGGTTGACAAGGTTGTTTAACATTATTTTTAAGGCGGCAAAGATGCATGAAGCATGGAGGTGGAGTACGATGATTCCTTTATATAAGAACAAAGGAGATATCCAGAGTTGCAACAACTATAGAGGTATTAAGTTATTGAGTCATACTATGAAGGTTTGGAAATAGGTAGTTGAGTTGAGATTGAGAAGGATTGTGACTATCTCTGAGAATAAGTTTGGTTTTATGCCAAGACGCTCGACTACTGAGGCTATTCACCTTGTGAGGAGATTAGTGGAGCAGTTTTGGGAGAGGAAGAAAGACTTGCATATGGTGTTTATTGATCTTGAGAAGGCTTATGATAGAGTGCCCAGGGAGATTCTGTGGAGGTGCTTGAAGGCTAGAGGGATGCTTGTGGCGAATATTAGGCCGATTCAGGATATGTATGATGATGCGAAGACCCGTGTGAGCACGGTAAGTGGAGATTCGAAGCACTTTTCAGTTTTGATAGGGTTGCACCAGGGATCAAATCTTAGCCCTTTTTTATTTACCTTGGTGATGAATGTGTTGACGCGTCGTGTTCCAAGGAGGGTGCCTTGGTGATACAAAAAAGAAAATGGAAGCACCAAAACAAACACCAAAATCAGTCCACTAGCCAAGAAACCAAGGACCTCTTTTGGTAACCCCTCTCGGATTCACTACCAACAAGAAGAATACAAGGCAAAAGGGCGTAACAACACCAAAACAGTAGCAACACAACAAGAAAAAGATGAACAATAGACTAATTTCGAATTCCACATTAACAACACAAACACATGGTTACAACATCAACACTACTACACGATTACAAAGAAACAAAAGAATAGATAGTTAGACAAATTGAAGGTATAATATTAACAACCCAAAAGCCTATTCCACTCTTGAACCTTTAACATCACACACATAAAATACCTAACTATTACGTTGGCACAAGAGTGACCCCGATCTCCCAAGCATCTAACATTTCCAAGCTTGAATCCAATACGAGCGATTCCACACTCAAGTTGATTTCCCTAGTTACAATTTTGGGTTGGTGATCTTCTCTCCTTAGAGAGGAAATATTTAAAGTGTTATAAACTCATAATATTCATCAAAATCTCCTAATGAAACTCTACATTATTCTATTTATAGTGTATTACAAATAATAGGTAAAATGACCAAAAGGCCCCTTAGTGAAGGGGTACCCCTCTAGTGTATATAGTGGACTGATTTGGCCCTTTTAGTGTATGTAGTGGACTGTTTTGGTGTCCATTTAGGTGATCCTTTGCACTTCATTGCACACACCAAGACTCGGGTCTAACGTACCCCCTCATAAGTCCATCTATGTGATCGTACTCGTATCATCCTCCCCTTCTTGAAAAGAATTCGACTTCGAATCCGTATCTTGCAAAATTAAAGAGGAAACAAACAAGTACACATCCTCATGGCATGAGGGTTAGGGTTAGCAAAATAAACAATTAGCACTATCATGCCACGATGGTACACACTTGAAGTACAACCAAGGATCCTTTGTGTTAATTAGCAAAAGCTTTTGTACAACATCACAAACGAAAGGGGTCAGATGAATATCAAGAATTAAGGGACAAAAACTGAGACTACGCCTCTCATACGATGTATATCCAACAACATCATGAATATCATCATATGCATATAGGTAGTGAAGAAAGGCACCAAAGACACAATTCTCATCTAAGATGTATTCACAAGTAGGAACACACAACGAAAGAAAGGAACATTGCAAGCACATAGGACCTCTCTCCTTCCAATCACTTATCGAGGGAAGGCATTCCACCAAGGGAGTCATACCAATAGGGAGAATAGGGAAACTACCATGAAACAATCTAATCCAAGGCAAGTAGTTTGCCCAAGAACTTGACTTCTCTCTACAAATGATGTGACGCACGCTCCCAAGAGTCCCACAAAATACTTTAACTTGTCCAACCCCATGAAGGTGACAAGAAATCTTTAACATCCTTGGACTATTCCACAAATAAGAATACAACTTGACATCCTTAAGTTGTGGTTCACATAACTTAAATACAAGTGTGTCAAACATGGATGCACGGATATGAGCAACACCCCAAAGAGACAATGACACATTTTCCCTACGGTCCTCGAGTAGACACAAACCACCATTAACATCAAAGGGATCACAATTCAAGTCACCATATTTGTCAAGCACGGGTGGGATGTCATGCAAAGGAGTACAAGCAAAATCATTTTTCAAAGATATGTCAAGCACATGATTAACCCTATGATCCAAGCAAACATTAGAATCTTTACAACAACATAGGCTCACAGGTTCACTCCTTTGTCCTTGACCAGCATCTTTAAATTCTTCACTCACTTGAGATTCATTAATTACATCACAGATATTCTCAAGTGGTGGGCAAGTTTTACACACAAGTTGATCAACACAATTTTCACATAACGATGTACTTTCATTCAACTCAATAGCTTCAACACTAGGTGGACACAAATCGATCTTACTAGAAGAGTCGATTCGGTCATTTATAGGATCAACTAGTGTATCCACTCGCACAACATGTACATCATCCACAAGTGGTAAGAAACCAATATACTTATATGTAGATAAGATACTACTCACACTCAACGGCTTATTAGTCACATGTTCATCATTCACATGTACCAAAGTATAAGATTTAGCTATTTTTCCTTGACGTTCATGAGTAAGTTCATCTTTACCTCGGTGTGAAATTCCTTCACAAGTTTGGGCAGCAACTTCCTTAGGGAAGCTCTCACTGCAAGGTGTTTGGACCTTAGGTTTTAAATTTATTAGGATAAGTGTGGATACCAATTGGCGTAGCCTTTCAACGTGCCCTTTCATGTCTTCAATATTGTCAGTGATGCGGTCAAACGTGGCATCGAGATTAGTATCAGCCATGGTACCTAAAATAAAAGACAACAACAAACTTGTTAGCTCAAAAATGCCTCACCACATTCTTACTCTCGATTTTTACCTCACACTTGGTTTTACAAGTGTTAAAAGTTGGCTTGTACTTCACGAGTGATTGAGGGTCGAGTCTATTCTTGCCCGGAATAGATTTTCATTTGAGTTAACTCAAATAATTTTTTTTTTCGAACTTGAATCAACAAGATACAATGAATTCACAAAAGATAAAAGCACACAATAAACGTACACATGAACAAACGGACTCTACAACTAATTTACAATCTAGTAGGAGACTACTAGTTTGTTAATTAGTGTTCGAACCAACAAACGAAACTAGGAAACAATAAAATAAAACTAAGAAATATGAAATTTGAGCTTAAAAATTATCGGTGAACAGTAAAAACGTGATGTGGCAGCCACGTATTAGTTGCGGTTGTTATCAAATTTTATTTTCTAATTCAATTGTTGGTCCAATTGTAATTTGGAATTGGTGGGAACTAGTTAAGGAGAGAAAACAAGTCTTGAAATCCTCTTTCAAATTCAAAAAGCAAGACTTGACTTTTCTCCTTAAGACATGGTCCTTAAATCATGGAAGGTTGTTGGAAAAGTGGTTGTTAAAGTCCTTGAGTGGTTGGAATTGGTTGTAAAAGTCTTGAGAGGTCTTAAATTTTAGAAATATGTCTTTCAAGACTAACAAAATGCACACTCTCTTTCTTCAACTTCCAAGATCAAACATCCATTTTTTCTTCAACAATAGATGAAGATATGAAGAACACCAAGAACATATTTTTTTGAATCTTGAAGTTCTAAGGTTCAAGTTGGACCCCAAACATCAACAATACCTTTCCAAGGTTAAAAATACAACACAATAACCACCATACACATTCAAACCTTGAAACAACAACACACCACACGTCCAATCTTTGAATCCGCAACAATAATACCAACAACAATCACACGGCCAAAGTTTAGGTTCACAATAACAACATCAACAATTAAAACTCAAATCTAGATCTAGACTTCTTTAGTGTTAGAGGTGAAGAAGCTAACACTAGAAACAACAAAACAAATAAAATGACTCCTAGATATAGACTCAAAACAAGAAAAATCTCAGCCAAGACACAACAAGAACACAATTTTGTCCAAGACACAAAAATGGACAGATTTGCTTCTTTTTGGAATTTTCAGATTTCAACTTTTTTTTAAATTTTCTAATAAGCAAGCCCAAGATTGATCTTGTAGGAACAAGATCTATCCATTCTATGATACCAAATGATACAAGAAAGACAACAGAAGCACGAAAACAAACACCAAAATTAGTCTATTAGCCAAGAAACCGAGGACCTCTTTTGGTGACCCCTCTCGAATTCGCTACCAACAAGAAGAATACACGGAATAAGGGCGTAATAACACCAAAACAGTAGCAACACAACAAGAAAAAGATGAACAATAGACTAATTTCGAATTCCACATTAACAACACAAACACACGGTTACAACATCAACACTACTACACGATGACAAAGAAATAAAAGGATAGATAGTTAGACAAATTGAAGGTATAATATTAACAACCCAAAAGCCTATTCCACTCTTGGACCTTTAACATCACACACATCAAATACCTAACTCTTATGTTGGCACAAGAGTGACCCCGATCTGCCAAGCATCCAACATTTCCAAGCTTGAATCCAACATGAGCGATTCCACACTCAAGTTAATTTCCCTAGTTACAATTTCGGGTTGGTGGTCTTCTCTCCTTAGAGAGGAAATATTTCAAGTGTTATAAACTCATAATATTCATCAAAATCTCCTAATGAAACTCTACATTATTCTATTTATAGTGTATTACAAATAATAGGTAAAATGACCAAAAGGCCCCTTAGTGAAGGGACACCCCTCTAGTGTATGTAGTGGATTGATTTGGCCCTTTTAGTGTATGTAGTGGACTATTTTGGTGTCCATTTAGGTTATCCTTTGCACTTCATTTCACACACCAAGCCTCGGGCCTAATGTACGCCCTCATAACTTTATCTACGTAATCGTACTCATATCACTTGGTGTATGTTATTTGCTGATGATGTGGTATTGATTGACGATACTCGGAGAGGATTTAATGATAAGTTGGAGATTTAGAGATAGACTCTTGAGTCTAGAGGATTTTAGTTGAGCAGGACCAAGATGAAGTACCTAGAGTTTAAGTTTAGTGATGTGTCGCAGGAGGCTGGCGTGGTTGTGAAGCTGGACTTTCAGGCCATTCAGAAGAGGGAGAGTTTCAAGTATTTAGGGTCTATGATTCAGGGCAATGGTGAGATTGACGAGGATGTTACGCATCTTATTGAGGCAAGGTGGTTGAAATGGAGGCTCGTTTCGAGAGTTTTATGCATAATAAAGTACCCCCAAAGCTTAAAGGTAAGTTCTACAGAGTGACAATCTGACTGGCTATGTTGTATGGAGTGGAGTGTTGTCCAGTTAAGAAATCCCCCATCCAGAAGTTAAAGGTGGCAGAAATGAGGATGTTGTGATGGATGTGCGTTCATACCAGAAAAGATAAGGTGAGAAATGAGATTGTTCGGAAAAAAGTGGGAGTGGCTTTGATGGAGAACAAGATGTAAGAAGTGAGGCTACGTTGGTTCGGTAACGTGATGAGGAGGGGCTCTGATGCTCCATTGCGGAGGTGTGAGACATTAGCTATGGATGATTTTTAGGCGGGGTAGAGGTAGGCCAAAGAAATATTAGAGGGAGGTAATTAGGCATGATATGGAGTAGTTATAGCTTACGGAGAGCATAAACCTTGATAGGAAGGTGTGGAGAAGGTGGATTAGGGTAGAGGGTTAGGGGGTGGGAGTTCGTCGGTAACAGTAGGGGAGTGTTCTTTTTTGTGTCTGAAGTTTCTTGTTCATGGTGCTGAGTGCTATCTATGGTTTCAGATTTATAGTTTTAGTATTATCCTGTGGATCTGGTATTATCATATGGCTAGCGTAGTTAGTTTATATACGTTTATATTTTGTGTTTGATATATTGTTATTGGTTCTAAGCCGGGGGTCTATCGAAAATATCATCTCTACTTCACCTGAGGTAGTGGTATGAACTGCGTACACTCTACCCTCCCCAGACCCCACTAGGTGGAAATACACTGGGTATGTTGTTGTTGTTGTTGTTGTTTGTTATTCCACCATTCTAAACAAAAATCTTTCCATAATCTGTTTTGAAATTGCAAAAACTTCATACGGCTTGTTCAAAAAATTTATACGACCTTTTTTTTATTTGTTAATTTTTTTTGTGTATTTGAAATGAATATTTCTGTGTTATTACATTATTTCGGTGTTTGGGTTAACGAAATCAACCATGTGGGCTATAAGAGCGATGAAGTTGTGATTAGTGAACATGTAACTTACGAAAAACTGATTTTGACAATTATTGGAGAACTTAAAACTGATGAAACCCAAAAAAAATTGAGGCTCATTACATTGTTGAAGGAAATGTTTGTCAGTTGTTGATTCGTAACAAAATAAGTGTGAAGCTATATGTATAAATTAAGAAAACTGAGTGTGGTTTTGGGAGGTATCCACAAATCATCATTACATTCAATTTCTATGCCAAAAGATCGGACAAGAAAAGGTATGTTATGTTTTTATATATCAGTTGTTGTTAATTATCTGTACGTTAATTTAATTTTGTATCTAACGTTTGGTTGATTATTATTTTACAGAAAATCTTTATCCTTTTGTTAATAATAAGGCCGAGATACATCTTTTTATGCTAATGATACATTTTGCTCATCCTGTATCTGAGTTTATAAAGTTCTGTTTAATTATATATCTCGTTATGTTTTAGTTTTATCTATTGCAACATACGAAACAAACATAATATTTTTATTTTAGATACATGTTTTACAAATTTGTGTAGTTCATGTATCTAGTAATCTGTTTTTTGCCAGTACGTGAAGAAAAATAAGTTGTAGTTTTGTTTTCATTGATTCAGCAATGTCCTACGATGTCGTTCGGAGGATTGTGTTTGGATCTTTAAAGCATCATGTTGGCGGGGGACTAAGGTCGGAAAGATGAACACCCATATATTATAGAAAGTCGAAGTATTAAAGAAAAGCAAAGAGCTTTTATTCGTGGAGTTCTGCAATTACAATGGCTTGAAAGCTAGTTGAACCATGGGAAGAAACTCAAAGTTTTTGAAACTTTTCACATCAGGGACATAGTATTTGCTTAAGCTGTCTTTATTTCCATTTTGAAGTTGTTTCTTAAATTCGGAAGTGAGAAAAAAAGACACTTCTGAAGAAGCACTGTAGATCAGTTCTCCTCAAGATATATATGGAAGAAAATCATTCTTCTTTGTTAACAATCTATATAGACAAATGCTCATTTGCTCAATTGATATTGTGCTATCAACTATCATGGACGGATTAAACACAAATTTCGATATATTTCCATAATGAAATATCTGGAAATATGCTAATCCTACTAAGAAGTATCCCCTAGTTGATTAGAAATTGCAAATGCTGGAGAAACAGATGCACTGGCATAGGAAAAAAAACATCCCTTAGGACACCACCATTCATAAATATATTATAAATTTTTCCTCCTAATCCAAGCATTAATATTTGAGATAGCAATCATATGTTTGATTCTTGATCTAGATATAAACTAGTAAGTTTTAAATCTAACCAGAGGGTATTAATTATGTAGGTCATTTGCTAAATCACCATTGATGGCAGAAGTTTCAAGTCTTCAAAGACAAGCTTCCTGTCATGTAGTTTTGGCTGTAGCTCTTCCTTTTCATTACCTTCAATTGCTATAGTGTTGTATCTACATATCGGTGCATATAGAAGTCTACATGTAATATTGCCAAATAATTGAATAACGGTATCATACAAAAATAAGATAGCTGTTTCGAAAACAAGTTGGAGTAGATTTTAAGACTGACAACCCTTAATGATCCAGTTGAAACCTGTGTCCACCATCTAATGTTATGATCACTATTTGCTTGTCCCTTGTTATTAGTAGGTTAAAGTTCAAATATTGCCGCATGAGAGATACTTAGTGATCTAAAGCAAAATGTCTCTTGAACTTTAGGCATAAAATAACTCACATATACCCTTTCTCCTTTGAAAACCATCTTTACAAAGTTTAGATATTCCTTTTTGAAATTGGTAAGATTAAAAAGTTCAGGATATTTGTATATCTTATAGAAAGTAGACTTAATTTTTTACTTGCCTGTCTTCTGTAGGTTCTGAGAATTAATGAAGTGATTTTGTGATACTATGACTTCTATAAATAAATTACAGTGAACCTTATTGGATATAATGTTAATGTCACTTCTGTTATGTTACCTCTATCTACTCCTGGTTTATCATATAAGATTTATCGAAAGTGAACCTATTGCAAAGGAAATGATCTATTATTTTTTGCAATACAGATCAGATAAATAGTTGAGTGGATATTTCAAAATGATTCATACTAACACTCTCCTCCCTGGTTTCCATTATTTTTTACATAATCAAAGAAGAAAAAACTTTCTTATGATTAGGATGAACCTTAAAATAACCCAAAATAGATTTAGTGAAATGAATTAGATTACTGAAAATACGAAAGAGTTATTGGTCTTCTAATCTGAGATACTTCAGAACTTTTAAAACAGTATCAATGCGAAAAAGAGGAGAATAGGGTCATTAGCTTAACCAATTTTATTCTATATTTCAATTACAGAATACGAAATATTTATCAGTTAGCAGAATCTATCAAAAAGAAATGAGCAAGGAAAAGGAAAGCAAACAACATGAAAAAGAATTGAACTGAATATAAGAAAAAATTAGGATTTTCATCACATTGTAACACATGATCATATCTGTAGTGTACAAACAAAAATATTAAACACATATAAATTGAACGTCTTAGACAAGAAAGTGTAAATGAACAAAAATTCCTCAAACCTCAATTGAGAAAAGGTCTTATAACATATACTTTTACTAGTGATTGAATAAAAGGCCCTAACAGTTTAGACACATTTCAGAGAGCTCTGCCAATGAAGGTATCTAAGCTCATTTCACTCTGATCAGTAGCCTGCAATTCAACCTGTGCACCATCGAATTTCCTTCTGAATTTGTCTTTGGAGATTGCATACAATATCTTACTTCTTATCCTTGTTGTTTCTGGTGACCTACATCCTCAATTATTTGTCAAATCACATCAAAGGTTGATAAAAATGATATAACTTTTGTAATGTGATAACTAATAGTGATAAAAAGATTCGCAAAATACAGAATTCTATGTGAAAGAACACGCATATGCAACAAGAACTGAAGTTTTTAGAAAGTCATAGATTCACTAAAAAAAAATGATACATACAATCTTGAAAATGTGTTATGAATATTAAAACTGTTATTTATTGGCAGAGACTTAAATATTTGTTAAGTGATTTGCAAATGAAACAAAGAATCTGAGAAAAGCATAGAAACAATTCTCTCATCCCGACTTAGCTTCTCTCTTCGATACAAGAATTCTAACAATTTCTATTCTTACTAACCTTTTTGCCTACGCATCTTTCCTATATATTGAATTATCATCCCTGATCTAAGATAGGGTGATACCATCAACAGAAACTATAAAATGAAAAGAATAATAGTAAGAGAGAGGGAAGAAGGGTACCAAGCAATGAAGAAGATCTTGCTCTTCTGGACATTTTTATTAGTAGTGAAATCATAGTCAAAAACAGCATAGCGGTGTTCATTGGAAGGCAAGCTATTAGCAAGATCTTCATGTGTCTCTTGATTTCCTCCAACCTTCTCAACAACAAATTGCTGACCATCAATCTTGAACACTATATATCTATGGTTAACACAATATGTATCTATGTACTTATAAACTTGTATCTATGTACTTATAAACTTGTATCTTTTGTAATACGACTTTCAATAAAATTTAAACAACACTAGATACATTTTCAAGCATTAATAGTAACTCACGGATACAAGTTAACACAACGTATATCTATGTACTTATAAACTTGTATCTATTATAAGACGACTTTTAATAAAATTTAAAAATCACTAGATACATATCAAAGTATTAACAATAACTGAGTTAATTCCTCAAAATGTCATTGAACTTGTGTAAACATCTCACTAAAGTAACTTTTGTTTCTTTTAGGACAATATTGTCACTGAATTATGCATTCTTTCCATTATAAGGTAAAACTAAGAAATTATTAAGGATATGTTTCGAGAACCACAAGGAAAGTGAAATTAGATATAGTTGCATAGTCCAATTCTCAATTAGAAATAGAGAATTAGGTGCAATTACGTGATGTAATTACAAATTTACATTTTATTTCTTTTTTTTTAAATAAAATTAATATCCTTTTCTTTTAAATTTCTTTTTTATTTCTATAATTTTAATTCTTTTTGATTTTTACTTTTTTTCATTTTACATTATTTATCTTTCATCTCTTTTCTTCTCATTTTCCAACCTTTACGTCTTATGATTCAATATAATTACTCGTATTTTTTCCTCATTTAGCGCATTATTGTATTTTTATTCTAGTGTTTGAATTAAAGTAGTATTTCATTATTGAATGAGATGACTTGTGTGTTTTTCCTTTCTTTTAAATTATTTACACGTTGGAATTTTATATAAGAGTATTGTATTTTTTTTCTTGAATTTTCATTTTGTGTTTTGTTTTATATTTTAATTTATTTGTTTTAGTACTATAGACTTGTTATTTTATATTGCATGTCACTTCAAATTGTCGAGTTAATTTTTTAAATTGCCATTGAACTTGTGCAAACATCTTACTAAAGTATCTTTTGTTAATTTTTTCTAAACTATGTACAAAATAAGGTGAAACTAAAAAATAGTTAAGGACATATTTGGAAAGTCATAGAAAAATTAAAATTATATGTTATTAGACAATTTGCAGTGACATGCAATATGAAATAGCATGTCTATACTACTAAAACAAATAAATCAAAACATAAATTCAAAATCCAACAGAAAAATATAATACTCTTGTATAAAATTTCGAAGAGTAAATATAATTCAGAGGAACGAAAAGCGCATAAGTCTATAATCTCATTCAACAATAAAATACTACTTTAATTCAAACACTAGGATAAAAATTATAAAAATGCAATAATGCGCTAAATAAAGAAAAAAATATGAGTAATTATATTGAATCATAATAAATAAAGTTGGAAAATGAGAAGAAAAGAGATGAAAGATAAATAATGTAAAACGAAAAAAAAAGTAAAAATAAAAAAGAAATTAAAATAATAGAAATAAAAAAAATTAAAAGAAAAAGATATTAAATTTTTTTTATAAAAAAAGAAATAAAATGTAACTTTGTAATTACATCACGTAATTGCACCAAATTCTCTATTCCAAATTGAGAATTAGTCTATGTAATTACATCTAATTTCACTTTTCTTGTGGTTCTCCAAACATATTTTTACCTTATAATGGAAAGAAGTACATAGTTCAGTGACAATATTGTCCTAAAAGAAACAAAAGTTACTTTAGTGGGATGTTTACATAAGTTCAATGACATTTTGAGTAATTAACTCACAATAACTCACAGATACAAGTTAGCATAACATGTATCTAGAGTTAATTCCTCAAAATGTCATTGAACTTGTGTAAACATTCTACTAAAGTAACTTTTGTTTCTTTTAGGACAATATTGTCACTGAACTATACACTTCTTTCCATTATAAGGTAAAACTAATAAATTATTAAGGATATGTTTGGAGAACCACAAAGAAAGTGAAATTAGATGTAATTACACAGTCCAATTCTCAATTAGGAATAGAGAATTAGGTGCAATTACGTGATGTAATTACAAAGTCACATTTTTTTTTAATTTTAATTTCTTTTAATTTTAATTTTATTTTTTATTTCTATTATTTTAATTTATTTTTTATTTTTATTTTTCATTTTACATTATTTATCTTTCATCTCATTTCTTCTCATTTTTCAACCTTGACTTCTTATGATTCAATATAATTACTCGTACTTTTTTCTTAATTTAGCGCATTATTGCATTTTTATTCTAGTGTTTGAATTAAAGTAGTATTTCATTATTGAATGAGATGACTTGTGTGTTTTTCCTTTCTTTTAAATTATTTACTCGTTGGAATTTTATATAAGAGTATTGTATTTTTTTCTTGAATTTTCAATTTGTGTTTTGTTTTATGTTTCAATTTATTTGTTTTAGTACTATAGACTTGTTATTTTATATTGCATGTCACTTCAAATTATTGAGTTAATTTTCCAAATTGCCATTGAACTTGTGCAAACATTCTACTAAAGTAACTTTTGTTAATTTCTTTTAGGAAATTACTGTCATTAAACTATGTATATCTTTTCAAAATAAGGTGAAACTATAAAATAGCTAAGGACATATT
This sequence comes from Capsicum annuum, assembly GCF_002878395.1. Taxonomy (NCBI): domain Eukaryota; kingdom Viridiplantae; phylum Streptophyta; class Magnoliopsida; order Solanales; family Solanaceae; genus Capsicum; species Capsicum annuum. The sequence continues at coordinate 232,694,192 of NC_061111.1, read as the reverse complement.
TGGAAAGCCATAGAAAAATTGAAATTATATGTTATTAGACAATTTGCAGTGACATGCAATATGAAATAGCATGTCTATAATACTAAAACAAATAAATTGAAACATAAATTCAAAATTCAAGAGAAAAACATAATAATCTTGTATAAAATTCCGATGAGTAAATATAATTTAGAAGAACGAAAAACACATAAGTCTATGATCTCATTCAATAATAAAATACTACTTTAATTCAACTACTAGAATAAAAATTATAAAAATTCAATAATGAGCTAAATAAAGAAAAAAATATATGAGTAATTATATTGAATCATAAGAAGTAAAGTTGGGAAATGAGAAGAAAAAAGATGAAAGATAAATAATGAAAAGTGAAAAAAAGTAAAAATAAAAAAGAAATTAAAATAATAGAAATAAAAAAGAAATTTAAAAGAAAAAGATATTAAATTTTATTTTAAAAAAAGAAATAAAATGTAACTTTGTAATTACATCACGTAATTGCACCTAATTCTCTATTCCTAATTGAGAATTGGACTACGTAATTACATCTAGTTCCCTTTCTTTGTGGCTCTCCAAACATATCCTTAACAATTTCTTAGTTTTACCTTATAATGGAAAGAAGTGCATAGTTCAGTGACAATATTATCCTAAAAGAAACAAAAGTTACTTTAGTGGGATATTTACACAAGTTCAATGATATTTTGATGAATGAACTCCATGTATAAACTTGTATCTTTTGTTATATTAATTTTAATAACACATAAAAAACACAAGATACATATAAAATTGGCAACAAAGAATCAGATAAACAATGAATTTCTAAATGTATTATCCAAGTCAAAATATGTATCTCGGTCTAATATTCAACAGATCTGAACATGCAATTACCTTAGGAAGTTCATCTCTGAAAATTGCTCCAAAAATTCTTCTTCTCTTGGCGGGAGCTTTACTTGCAGAACTATTGGATCCTCTTTTCTTAGAACCACTTTCTTTTTTCTTGTCCTTCTTAGCATGCTTTTGCCGTAATTTCTTCATAGTTATTTTCATCAAAACCAAGAAATTCATAGTCAAAACTTTCAGGAACGAAGTTTACAATTTCTTGATATTCTTTGATACTTACTAATTGAGAAAACCCAAGACTAAAAGAAGGTTCCGAATCTCTATTCATAATGTTAATTCAAAACAAGGAAGCCTAAAAAAAGGATTATCAAAGAAATTGCTCAACCAAAACACTGAAATTTCACTTGGTAAACGCAGGCGCAAAATATCTTTTTTGAAAAAAAAAAACGTAAAAAGGGATTAGAAGAAATTGAAGCTAATTTTAGGGGGGGGGGATTACCTTAATTCAAAGTTTTGAATTAGATGAAGAAATTGGATAGAAACCGCAACTAAAATTATGGCGTACAGAGAAGAGAAATAGGCTAATTTTTGGTAAAGAATCAGCTTCTTAATAGGAAGTTTTAACTTGTATCTCAACTTTACTAAAAAGTAGTAAATGTTGGGATTTAAGTAATACTTTAGAAGTGAAGGAATTTTTAGTAGTTTAGAAACTTAAGTTGTTTATTTAGGTAATTTTTCCAAGAAACTTAATATATCTGTTCGTTGTGAAATTTGACTAAATTTTAAAAATTTATCTTCAAAATATTTGCAAGTTCCCAAAAACTAGTTTGAGGAAATTTCACTTTCATTCATATAACTTCAATTTTTTTTCAAGTAAAATGCTCCAGCCACAACTTCGAAGTTTCAAAAATCACAACTTTGGAAACTCTTTCAAGTTTCAATTTCAACTTCAAAATCTATGGTAAAACGGGAGCATAATAATGCTCTAGCTCTGATTTTTGTATTGTAATATGAGGGCAAACTTCCAATAATAGTCCATGAAAACTCAGCCTAAAGCTAAGTCTGTAGCTTTAACATGGAAATGAAATATATTTACCTACATAAAGACTAATATAATAAAACTTTGCTTATCTAAGGTGAATTTGGAGCAGACATACTGCTACAAGATTCTTTGCCTATGCACCACATTCTTCTGCTTGGTGTTGCAGTTACTGAACTTATCTTTGATTCAGCAAACTCAATGTCTATTTCAGAAGCATTGGTACGACGAGAACCACAAGATCGTCCATCAGCTTTATTCATCTGATCGATCAATGAGTGCCTCACATGACTAGGTACAGGACTATCACATCTTGGAATTCTTATGCCAGGAAGGTGGCATGAAGCCGCGGGAGAATTGGGATTGCTCAAAATGTCTTCTTGCAGAATTTCTCCAATCCTAGTCAGGATGCTGAATGCCAAGTTAAACAGAACTCGAGAGTATGCTTCAAGAATTGAACATCCGATATCCTACAACAGTTAGAGAAGAAAAAAAACAATTAAGAACACATTAAGCAGCTACGAACTACAATGTCTCATTTCAAGTCTTTAAATTATAGAGGAACAGTTCCCTCGTCTGAGAACTGCCCCATTCATGTCTATTCTTGGGAACTGAAACAAAAATGATTGTAATGTTTATCACAAGGCTCTCTTTCCATGTTAATTTTATCTTATAGATGTAGCTAGTGGAATATAAACTTTACCTTGCCATATTGGATCTTTGTGACATTGAGAAATGTCTGAGGAAGGTTTGGATATTTAAGCTTGAGTTGCCGCAGAAGAGCTTCCGCTTTGCTCAATAACTCCTCGATCTTGTCCAGTTCAGATATTGGATCTTTTCTGAAAGACCAAGACGTTCGAGCTGGAGATTTTCCACCGTCATGTTCTGCTATTTTCTCTTTCCATGCAAGTATTGCAGCCTCCAACCTGTTAACAGCTTCAAGGGCGTTGTATTCCGATCTTATGGGAAGGGAAACGAGCATAACCTCCACAGATGTTGATTCTGCATTCAGGATCCTATAAAGGTCCTCCCCTAGACTTGTCCTGCCAGACTGTTAGATGAATTGATCATGTTACTCGATTCTTATGAACAGAGAAATACATTGTAGCAAATAGCTTCAGTAACATAGCTCACTTGCCTTTGGAAGTGCATCTCTAATGGCTGTTGGAACAGGCATTTCAGACAAGACATTTTCATTGATGGCTTTAGCAGCTTTGTATATTTGATTCACCAATTTACCTTGATTCAACAATTTGTTTCTTTCAGGGTTAGAGAGCCCAGCTATGGGCACCTGGGGTGACGGAAGCCACCACCTTTTGCTCTCCCCAGCACTTCTGCTTCTTCCTTCTGCTCGGCTACCCACTTCCGTATACCAAAACTCGGTATTAACCATTGAATCCAGAGCTTCCTAGACATTTCAAGAAATAATACTTAGAATTAGAACCCATGCTAAACAGAAATGGTTTACTTTTTCTATGTTTAAGACCACCTACAAGAAGCATGGAGTCCAACTTCTGAAGTGCTGGGAGATTCATATGGATGTCTGAACGAGCTTTTGGAGTCATGATCTGGTCCAACAGCAAGTGGAGCTTGAGTTAAAGTTTACGAAGATGGAATACATTTAGTGAATGGCTAAAAGTCACAGGTACCTCCAATTTCTGGCCATCAGAATCATATCGTTTAGCAGGAACCAACTCAATCATATGCTTCGTCGGAGAGAGAAACCATTCCATTTCTCTCTTCCATTTCCTCTTCCCATCCTCTGCAAGTGGCTCCAATTTCCAAAGCTCTCCAAACACTGATGCTGCAAATCCAGTAACAGTATGTCAAATCAGGAGGGAAAAGGCACAGTAAGTGGGAAAAGTAGATCAAGAATTGTAGAAGGATTTCTGAGCTCTGTGCAAATCTTTTGTGTCCCATCACACTCCAACAACTATGTCTGTAAGTTCTCCTTGCTCACTTGAAGTACTATTTAGTCTCATCAGCACAAGTTCCAATCTGCTGCATCCACGGTGCAGGACTTAAACTTGTGATTAGACAGCTCATAAATCCTTACTCTTAATCAGATTTGGGATAGTAAAATTGATGCCAATCAGTTTTACTTGATACTACAATAGTGAAACTTCATGATTTTATTGATGCTTCATCTCTTGGCTGCTGAAATATCTTTTCAACAAAGGAAGTTCTTGCTGCATTTTGTTAGACCATTTCTGTTTGTTTCTGACAACGGTGGTGTCTAGGCCATTAATAGAGCTATTTTATGTCCTGTCAGACCTTTTAGTTGTAAGATAATCAGCGTGCTATTAGGCAAGGCAATACTTGAGAACAAAACCAATGCCTACTACCTGCAAGATTTGTAATGGCATTTGACAGCGCTACTGCGGTGGAAACCCCGTTGCTTCCTCCAGTCACATCCTCCCCCAATAACAACTTTGCAAATTTTTCTTTCATTGTTTCCACAGCAGAAAACTCGGTTGTATAAGCAGGTTTTTCTTTTGTATCGTAATGTTTTGGGCTTGCTGAGAAATACCACTCATCAGATCTCTGATCATCCCTCTTCATCATTGTCCAGTGAGAAGAGAAAGATCCAAAAGCATTAACGCTGGAACTGCTGCTTGAGTCATCATCATCCAATGAATCTGTAACACCTCCACCTCTGCTAGTGACACTTTGATTGTCATAGGGCTGACTGTTCAAAATACTTTCAAGGCCATCATACGTCGTAATTCCTGAAAGTTATATTAAAATTAGTAGTCCGATTATGCTTAAACCCTCTTGATCTGTTTCCCATGAATTTCTAACATATCAAAAAATTAGTAATCAGATGGAGGAAGGGTAAAGTCGAATCCAAAACAAAACACTTGTTAATAAGATGTAACGAGAAAAGAGTGTTCTACGGGCCATGATGCTTAAGTTGTTGATTGAGAGGCTGAAATTAAACAGAATGATCACAAGAACATGCACAGTCCATATGGCCTTTAACTAAAGACTTACAGAAGATTTAGAAAAAGTAAGCATCTTAAATGTGCAATTTGACTACGTTATTTATATAGCATGATGTGGCAAAAAATCGTCAGCTCAACGAACAAATTGTCAAATTACTCCTTGACAAGAATAAGATAACTGGTTCTAAATCTGTTCTTTCTGAATGGTAAACCAATAAAGTATCAATACAAATCTAGATCCTCAAAGAAGATCAATTATTTAAGCAGACAATTCCTACAATTCCTACTTTTCTGTTGAATATTATTTAGTATTTACTCATAAGAAATAGAGATGATTAGACGTGTATATCAGTTGGTCTACATTTCTTTTAAAAATAATGGTTGTTAAAAGCTGGTTACACTCAAATAGAGAAACAATAGCCATGAACTGAAAAGAGAATTCCCGGAGCAGTAGTCGATACAAACAGAAAACCTAATATGATTTCACAAAAGGGAAGTCATGTAGACATTGGGGCTTTGTCCCCTGTGTAGTTACTTCACGTGTTGCATGAACTTGTAATGAAGCTTTTAGTTTAAAAGAACAACTAGTCCACCATTTTATCAAGCATATTTTATTTGTAAATCAGAACCAGGGTAACTACCACAGACTCTGCATGGAGAGCTTGATGATAATTCACTACCACGTCTACTGTATCTATGTAATACAATACACCATAGAAGAGTATTCATCTCCTTTCCATCTATGAGATTATTATTAAAATAAGAAGTAGACAATTTCAAATCAGAAGGGGAGCCTTGGAGTAACTGGTAAAGTTGTTGCCATGTGACCAGGAGGTCACGGGTTCAAGCCTTGGAAACATCCTCTGGCAGAAATGCAAGGTAAGGCTGCGTACGATACACCCTTGTGGTGGGACCCTTCCCCGGACACCGCACATAGCGGTAGCTTTAGTGCACCGGGCTGCCCTTATTATAAAATTTCAAAGCATAGTCACTCCCATGTGACTTATAACTTCAAAATATGCCTAACTAGTGTTGGGTCCCATCCTAAGTCTGTTAGTTAACTGAGATGAGTATATTACTTAGACTAAAGCATCCACCAAATTAACTAACATGGCAATTTCCAGATTCAATAAACATGTGCTTCACAAAAGTCAAAGAACTACACTGAACATGTAGACAAACAAGGTGGTTAGTAAATGTCGGGTTCATAATCTAAATATTAGCATTCACTTATAAAATTTTGGCATTTACCCCTGATTTTGTAGTAAACCATCCATAAAGACGAATAAGATATCATTAACTACATACGTTGCAAAATGTCGAAGCAGAACTAAATAGGAAACTACCCCAATTTAGAAAAACATTTTGTCCATGCACTTCATGAAACAATCATATCTGTGGGCCTACCACATTTAACTGTTCATTCAAGAGCTCTAATGATGCGGCGAACGCCTCCTCCATGCATATACTCAGACGTATTAGGGTGAGCGAGACCATATACTACACACTAGAATTCCCTAATGTATTTCAGCTTAAGTCAACTAAGTAACTTCAACAACATGAACTAGTTTTTCATTCATTATAAAATCCAATTACTAGATATAGCACTTGGCATTTATTCTGTCATCTACAGCTTTCTTTTTTTAAAAAAGGTAAAATGTTCCTGTTTTCTACAGTTTCCTGAAAGAAGCATTAAAATTTATAGGTAATATTACTTTCACACTGCTATTCAAATTATGGTCCTGTAATGGAAGGGACACCTTCTCACTGACATAAACATGACCTATATTAAATATGTCATGGTCAAAATACATATGCTTTTAAAGGGAGGGCCATATCACAAGAGCATTTATGCAACAGGGACCCGACACTCATAGCTTCTTTACTCTCATATCGATGACAGTTCCCTATGATGTTCTCCACGATTTTTTCAAAGGCGTGGACAACTTCTGGTCCATGTACCAAATTGTAAATGGTTCTCAATATAATGCCCAATTCATATCCTTAGTCCCCTATAATTTTCTTTCAAAATGCAGCATTATAACAACTAATCTATGTGTTAAGTACATTACCAACAAATAGCAATCATAGGAATGTTCATGTAACCCATTTTGTATGACCCACTAAGCCCACACCTAAAAACAACCTTGCAGAGAAAACACTAGAGATTGTTGTAGCAACATTTTGTGGAACTTTTACCAAGCCAGCCGACATTCCACACGACCTTAACAACTACATCTCAATAAAAAGCAAGTCGAGTCAGCTATATGAAATCTTATCGTCTACATCCCACAAAATACAAAAAAAGAATACTTCTAGCTAGAAGGAGGGGTGAACTTACTCTGATTTTCATCGAAGTCAATGCTAATCTCTCTATCTCTTGTACAGCAGGCAAGTAATACTTCTAGCTAGAAGGAGGGGTGAACTTACTCTGATTTTCATCGAAGTCAATGCTAATCTCTCTATCTCTTGTACAGCAGGCAAGTCTACTCCTCATGATTACCATCTTGACCAATCTTGATTACCCTTACACCAAAATGTACTTCAGATAACTGAGAATTATCTCAAAAAGATACTGTTCAACAACCACCTATAATAACCAGAACAGTGAAAATGTCAGATGGCAAAATACAATAAATGCTACTGTTATGTTATCATTTTGAAAAATAAGGCAAAAAAAGTCATCAACCAAGGTAAGTGCATTAAATCCCTCACTGTCATTATTATTGTTCTTTGGAGTAAAAGATACCCCTCTCATCTTATCTCCAGAAAGAATTGGAGTACGAAAATGAAGGCACTTGAATATTTAATCTCACCCCACAGCTAACCTAAGACCAACAACAACATACCCCGTGTAATCCCACAAGTGGGGTCTAGGAAGGGTAGAATGTACGCAAACTTTACCGGACAGAGAGGTTGTTTCCGATAGACTCTCAGCTCAACAATTAAACCAAACCAACAAAAAACAGTCGGATGTACGGGGGACCTTATCCCTCCCGTTGAGGTAGAAAGGTTGCTCTAGATAGACCCTCGGCTCAATAATTAATTAAAATTACATTTCCAAAAACCCTTTAAGAATTTTAGTTAAACTGAATTATTTATGACATGTTTAGTTACATGTAGCTCTCAACAAGTCAATTTTAGCTAAACTTCACAGTCCACCTTCCCATACTAGTCTGAACAAACAAGACAGAAATTAAAAAGTAAACAGATATAAAAACCAATTAAAACAGAATATATATATATATATATATGGTCCATAAAAATAAAGATTTGTTATACCAATCATAATAGTGGTCCCCAATTTTCCCTAGGCTCCAATTTGACTCGGAGCTCAAAAATACTCTCTCAAAATATGTGAGTTAAAAATAAATTAATAAAAAAAAGGAATACACTTTTTCTACAATTTTAAAAATAGTTCATAATGATTTTAAAGAAAAATAAGGATAAGGAGTAAAAAGTGAACCTTTTTGCATAATAAAAGAAACTCTTTTCAGATAAAAAAAGTCATAAAAGGATTTGGGTAGTGTCAGAACCTTCAGATTTATCTTTATGTGGATTATTTTTCTTTTTCACATATGTTCAAAATAAAAATAAAAACATAAATTCAAGAAAATTCCAATGTCATTGTATCTAAAACCCCTTCCTTTCATTAAAAGTGAAAACTAACTGAAGGGCAAACACAACAAATTTGGACCCCCCCCCCCCACCCCCACCCAAACACACACCACCACCACCCTCCTACCCAAAAACAATGTGGCCAACCGACAAATTTGGAGCTGATTTTGGAATTTGGTGTGCTTAGTGCAAAACAAATGCCCAACTAAGAGCAAGCAATGGTGTGACCTTGACGGGGTCGAGTACCAAGAGGTCTTAGTTCAATTAGTCTAGACAAAACACTAGGTGACTTTTCCATTTGTTTGCCATGGAATTAGTCCAGAAGCGCACAAGCTAGCCCGAACATCACGATTAAAAAAAATAAAAAAGAAGCCCAACAAAGAACACCAAAAAAATGTTTTTTTTCGTTTTTGTTAAAAAAAAAAGAAAAAGGTTCATGTTTAGTTAGCATAAACTTTGATCCCCTCCCTCCTCCACCTCACCCCCCACCCCCACTCCAAATCCAAAGGGTAAAAGAAGAAAAAACAAACTAAAAAATGAAGAAATAAGAAGGAGAAGAAGAGACCTTTATTTGATCAAATGAAGAGCTTCATTCATCTATCATCATCTGAAAGGATAAAAAAATGGGGTGTCATTCATAAAGAGCTGCATTTTATATCTACAGATTCTTGCTAATGAAAAGTAAAGATGGTGTTTTCTACTTGTTGTAGTGAGAAGTGTGAAAGAGGTGGATAATGAAGGTATGAAAACAAAGAGAAGAATGCAGAGAAGACAAGATTGGTTGAAGGGGGGTGGGGTGGCGTGGGGTGGGGGGTATTAAAAAGAATGTGCAGTGCAGTAGAGGGTGGGATAGTGTGGGACAAGTGAGGTGAGAGAGTTGTTAGACAGAATATTACTACTATTGTTCTTTTGTGTAACAGATTTAGTGCTCTGGAGAAGCTGAATAAAAATGATTTTTACAAGGTTTTTTAAAAAAAAAATTGAAAGTACTGAAACTTATTTTAAAAATAAGTACGTATATGGATAAAAATGTTGAAACTGAAAAAAAGTTGTTGATGTGTTTGATGAACAAGTGTTGTTAACCACTTTTTTGGTTAAAATGACTGAAATAACCTTAAAGTTGTTAACAATATATAGAATTGATTATTATTAATTTTTAATTCTAAAATGATTCAAATTAATACTAATATATATATTTATATATATATATTGTTAATATAATATTTAAATTTAGTGTTTATATATCTATTAATTTTTATTTTAAAGACAAATTTTATGCAACCTTAGCTTTTTTCTCCAACTTTTAATAACATTGTACATAGTGATGTAATTTCATAATTAATGATTGGGAGATGTTTATCAATACAGATGCAATTTCATATATATATATATATATATATATATATATATTTCGTGAATTCGACATCAGTGATCTACGACCATACTTTCTTCTTTCCATTCCAAAAATGGTTTATGATTGAATCTCAGAGGCATTCTTATCATTTAGTAGATCCAAGTCCATGGCCATTTCGAGTTCGACAAAGTGAAAGAATCGATTCGATCATTCAAGTCGGATAGCATTTATCTACGCTAGGATCCGACCTACATGAACTTGGTTAAGGCCAGACAATAGGGGAAGCCCATCCGAATTGAAACAGAATATAGGGCTTTCGACCCCAGTCATACCGATCAGGTAGTAGATAAGTTCCTTGTTAAATAAAATCATCACTCTATACCCATATCCCTGGAACAACTGTAAAATAAACTTCATCTTAGCTATTGTCAATTTCAACGACTTTTTACTGATCATCCTGCCTTGGCAGAAAATGTCGATTCCAACCCCGATCATGAATTCTATGACGTTTTTAAGACCTCACTACATTCTCTATTTGGCCCGCTTCAAACAGCAAACCTAGACTTTCCTGGGGCTTGCCTTACCTCAACATCTAAATAAATAAAGGTCAAAACGAGGAGCGTTCAGCCACTTGACTGTAAGTAGAGGAGGCCATAGAGAAAGTTTTTTTAATTCCTTTGTGGTTTACGAATCAAAGGAGACTAACAAACTATAATAAAGCAAGTGCGCCGGTCCATTTCTTTTTTTTGGTACGAGGAACGTCATCATGAATCCTGGTTTTCAATAATTAGTTCCAAGTCAGCCATGGAAGTCCCATAGCAGTGAGGCTTAACAGATAAAGAAAATGGTGGATACTTTTCCAGGTAGAAGGTGACAACCCTAATGAATTGACTATGAAGTTCGATTGTATCCCATAATAAAATCTCGGTTTGTTGTTTCGAAAGATTCTCGCACACGATTCAGTCTGCCTCTGTCAAAGTGTTTGTTTTTCTTCAAACCCCCAATCCTACTCAATCCTATAACTAGACTTTTAGTAAGTTCTTGAATTCATTCGAGATGTGAGTAAAACTCAAATTCAAGGAGCACGGATGAGGCGAAGCAACCCAAGATTCCAGACATTTATTAACTAAGAAAGAAATCCACCAGGGCAAAAAAGTTTGACTTGAACCTACCTTTGCTAAGAGAAGAGAGAGAAGGGAAAGACAGATGGCAGCAAGGGGTTGTGGGTCAGAGCAGATTCCATTGCTATGGGCAGTTCAGGTGCGCTTAAAGTCAACTACAACTTTGTGGTGGTGAAAGTCAAAATAGTAGTGAAAACGACTCTTCGCACAACAAATTCACTTTGAAGTTGACTTATTCGCTCGGCCAATCAATTCATTAGGGTTGTCACCTTCTACCCGGAAAAGTATCCACCCTTTTCTTTATCTTATATTCTTATATGTAACCAGCCCTAGGAAAGGGCAGTTCTATATTTGATTCTATATCATATATATCTCTCATTCTATATTTATTTAAAAATTGCTTATATATATATAATATTTTCATAAATGACTATTAAATTTGTGCACTAAAATAAATCTTTTTTCTTGGTTAAAAGAGTTTAAATCATCAAACAAAATCTATATGTTACTAATCATTATAAGTATATTAATAGATAAATAATTGATCACAAATGATACTATTTGTTTGCTAAAATGACTCTTAATTGAAAAATATATTACTTGTTGATTGAGTAATGACTATATCACTATAAAAATATTGTCGAATACGAATATTGCGTCGTCAAATATACATGAATCGTTCACTAATCGTTCATGAAGTTGTATATCTTCAGTGAGTGTTCTCATATATCTTGGTTGGTGAGTTTTTTTCTTAGAGAAATCCATATGTTGTACAATAATAATTGTCCAAATTTAAAAGAATATATTAAAGAAGGGGAATAATACATAAATATCATATGTCATAAATTAGAAGTTTCATACAAAAAAGGTACTAATATGGCTCTTAAATACCCTTATAGTTTTTAACATTATATAAAGTTAATTACTATTAGATTTTTAATTTTAAAATAATTAAAATTAAAATTAATTTATATTTTAATTCAATTTCAGTATAAACTACTTAATACATTTATTTTTAAAAATATTTATGAATAAGTTACTTGTGCTCCATTTTTCTTCTTAAAATTGAACAAAAGAGATGCAAAAAGAAGCAAAATTTGTTGTTTCAGCTATATGGATCCGTTTTTCTTTGTGAATTTTGTCGCACTAATTAACCATTGTTATTTTACGAGATTTTTTTCTTCTGAAAATTGAACCAAAACACTCAAAAAGGAAAAAAAATTATTGATTCAGCTAAATAGGTTTATTGATTTTCCGTTTTTCTTCAAGAAAATTGAACAAAAGTCGCCCCAAAAGAAGTTGAATTGCTAACGATAGATTAAAATTTGTTGTTTCAGTCAAATAAACTATCGAAAAAATAATTCTTCTCAATTCCTCATAAATTCCATAAGCATCAAATTATTAGCAACCCATTTAAAAAAAGTTAAAGACACAAAATGGAGAGAAAAATACAAATATGAAGAGAGAAACACAAACATAGAGAAAAAACACAAAAATAGTAGAAGAGAATAAATTTTTTAGAACAAACATGATGACAATTTTGAAATATGTGAGAATTACAAGGGATAAATATGTTTTTTAATTGGTCAAACTAGAATAATTTATAAGCCAAAAATAAAAAGTAAGGGTAATGGTGCTTTTGGCTTTTGGCTTAAAAAAGCAATTTTAAATTTTTTTTAAAAGCAATTTTTAAAGTTGTCAAAGACTTTAAAAAGTGAAAAATGACTTAAAATTTTGACTAGCTTTTAAACCCATCCAAACACCCTCTTAAGTCAAGACACCAGAGTTGATCGATTTCAAAAATGGAAAAACACCAAAAAATAATCCTAACCTTTTTTTTTTTACTCAAAAAGACCTTCAAATGAAGGCATAAGAAATAACTACTATAATTAATTTTTAAGTTGAACTTATCCAATTAATTAGAATAAAATACATGTATAATTCATTTAAAACTAGTTATCTCAAAATTATAATATTATTTTTTTCTAACTTAAGAAGTGGGATAACTAATCGTCTAATTTCAAAATGATTAATTTTAAAATAACTTATTTTCCAACAAAATTCTTGCTAAATTTAATTATTTTGCACAACTTTAAATAGCCATGTGGCTTATTATGATTAGTCACATATATAAATTTCTTCTCAGATTTTAACTTGAGATAAAAAAAAAAATTTAAAAATTTATTCTTAAATTAAAGATAGTTAAAAATGTACTCAAATATCCTTTAATTTTATGGTCATGAACGTGTCATGTGTGAAGAACTAAAATCAAACAATTATAAAATGGATTTTTTTTAATTTTTAAAACGGATTAAAGAGGGGATTTTTTTATTATTATTATTTTCAAAAAATTGGGGTAGGGGGTGTGAATTAGGCGCAGTAACTTTACTAGAAAGTAAATAGTTATTAGGTAATAAGTATTTACTTTTATATAATGAATTTTGTGAATATTATCGGTTGAAATATTTTTTATTTTTATCTTCTTAACTTAAAATGTTTTATTAATTCATATTCTAAATTAGATATTATCTTAATTAAATTATCTAGTGTTCTAGGATCCTCGTTAGTACTATGTAATCTTTTGATGTTAGCTCATAATTATAGATTTCTTCGATTGTTAATATTTTATCTCATACTTGTGTTTTTACATTCTTAGCTTTATAAGTAATTAAACTTCATTCGTTATTAAATTCTTTAACTATTATTGGTGTTTTTAATTTATCCCATTTACTTTTTGGTAAACAATTATATCTACATAAATTAGTTTCTGTTCCTGTATCTATCATAGGTGTATAATATCTACTGTAATATCCTTCTACCACTATCTTCATTAATACATATATTTTCATATCATCTTAAAGCTCTTATTAAGAATAATTTCTCTCTATTATATATTATAGATAATTGTGTATGCTCTATACTATATGATTTTACTTGTTCTAACCATTTTATTCCTAATATTATGTCTGCTTTTTGCATTTCTTCCTTTATTTCAAATTCTATTTTTATTTTTCTAAATCCTATTGTTATTTCTTTTTGTGCTATATTTTTTGTGTTTATTAAGCTTCTTGGTAGATCTGAGCATATATTATTATCAGATTTTATTTCCACATTATTAACTAGATATTTTGCTGTATAATTTTCTTCTTGTCCTGTATTTAAGAGTATTAAATACTCTTTTTCGTTTATTGTTCCCGTTATGTAATATTGGTTTAAATTAACTATTGAACTTGTTTCATAACTTGTTCTTTTTTATGAACTTGATGATTCTGTTTTTTCATAAGCTATTCTTTTTGTTGTATTATTCTATCATTTATTATTTCTAAATCTTCTTCTATGCCTATATTTTTGTAACTATAATCATTATTATCAATTGTTTTTACGAATTGTTCAAAAGGACTTTCTATTTGTATTTTATTAATTTTATTTTTTCCTGTTATTTTGTGTTTTGTTGTTAATACATATAGATTTTTACATCTTGCTGTAAATATTTTACTTTTTGGGGTTAGTTCTATTCTTGATATTTTCCAATATAATACTAATGATTTATCTATATTTTTATTTGTTATTGCTACTGAATAGTTCGCACTTATTATAAATTTAAATTTTTGGTATATTAAATTTCCTTTTATGGCAGTTATTATACTTTTTTCTATAGGTTTTATAATTCTATCATCTGCTAAATATAATTCTATTGGTGTATCTATTCCTTCTCTAAAACATGCTTTTATTAATATCTCTGTACGTCCAAGGTGTATATATTTTATTAGGTCTCTACTTTTTATATCGTTTATTTCTTTATTAATTAACCTTTTTGTTACTAGTGGTATACTAGCTTTACCTTTTGCATAGCTACAGTCTATTACATGTTCCTTTTGATTTACTACATAATATTCTTCCTTTTTTCTAGTAAATATATTTTTTATTGTTGGTACTTTAAATATTTTTTCTACACTTAAGTCTAACTCTTTTCCTTTTATTTCATCAAATATATTATTATCAAATGTTATTTTTTGATCTGTTCCTTCGTCATTTAAATGTTCTTCTTTTGTTATTATTTTTATATCTTCTTCTGTTATTTGGTTTATTTGTATATCTTCTTCAGTCATTTAATTCATCTAATTCACTATCTATTTCATTATCTTCTATTTCATTATCTGTTTCATTTTTTGAAATTTCATATATACTGTCTTTACTTTCTAATTCATAATCTATATAATCTATCTGCATATATTCTGTATTTTCTATTTTTATTTCTGATATTTGTTTATTTTTTGGGTTCTTAGGTAATTTACAATCTTTAGCTAAATGTCCTAATTTTCCACAATTATAACAAGTACATTCCTTTATAGATTTTTTTTCCTATATGGTCTTTTATGTTTATAATTTTTTACATAATATCTTTTTCTTGGTTTCTTATACTTATATTTTGATTTCTTGTATTTCTTATATTTCTTATTTCTTTTTCTTTTCCTATAATATTTTTCTTCGCATCCAAATTGAGGTGCTATTTTATCTTTGCAACATGCTGAATTTCTTATTAATTTTTTTTCATTTTTATTTCTTCTCTATATTTTTCACATAAGTTTCTATACCATTGTTGTAAAAATTTTATTCTTGCTCTTAGAGTATCTACTATTTTTGCTTCATCCCAACTTTTTATTATTTTTGAACTAAATGGCTCAGGTAATTTACTAAAATATAATTTCCTTATTTCTTTACTTTATTCTGTATTATATGCTCATTTATAATAATATTCCTTAAATGCGCAAGCATATTCATCTATGTAGCACATATTACATATTGCTAATTTTAACATTAAATTCCCATTTGTATCTTTCTCTTCATTTTGTTCTTCTTCTATTGTTGTCATGCTACTAAATTCGTCTTTTATAGCTGTTTCATATTTTTTTAATAATTCTATAGGTGTTAATTTAGTTGTAGTTGTTGATGATGTTTCTTCTTTAGGTTTGTCAGTTCTTAATACTTTTTTACTATTTTCAGTTAGATTTAAAAACCATAATTTCACTGTTCCTATTAGTGTTCATTCTATATATTCTGGTGCATCTATTACATTTATTTTATTATCTAATAATTGTATTATCATGTATCCTATCCATAATTGTATTATTTTTTCTCTATCTATTACACAATCTAAGTCTAAAAATTTATAATTTTTATTAACTATTTGTTTTGGTGTCCATTTGTCATATTCATTCTTTAGATTATATCTTTTAAACTTATTCTTATAATATGTAGGTTTTCTTATTTATGATGTTCTGGGTATTATATTTTTTTATATTTTCATCTTCTTTTTTATCAAGAGTGTTTATTTCCTTGTTTATATTTTCTAATTTTTCTTCATTAATTACTTCTAGTTTTTCATTGATTTCTAATTTTTTTGTATTTGTTAAGATTTCTGTATATGTTTCACTATCTTCCGAATCATAATTATCTGTTTCTTCAACATCTATTGTATTAATTTCTAATTCCTTAGTTTCTATTTCTTTATTGTTTATTTCTAATTTTTCTTTAAATTGATTTATCTCATTTAATAATTTTTGTTCTTTATCTTTTTCTTCTTTTTCTTTCTGTCTTTTTTCATACAGATCTTTTAGCATTTGTAGTTTTTTTTTCTAATTCAGCAATCCTACTATTTTTAGTTTCTTCTAATTTTTGTATTTCTTCTGTAGTTTGTTGTTTTATTTTTTCTATTTCTTTTTTTCTATCTATTTCTTCATTTTCTTTTTCTATTCTCACTATAACTGTCAATTTATCTTCTAATTTTAATTCTTCTTTCTCTAACATTAAATATAAATGTTCACCTATTTTCTTATACCTTCTCTCTAGATTAGAAAATACTATTTTTATTTTTAACCCTTCATGGTTTTCATATATTTTTTCATCTATTATAAATTCTTCTTTGTTCATTTTTTATTTAATTGTTAATCGATCATGTTGGTATGTATATTCTAGACTATCTATTGTTGATTCGAAATTTGATATTTCTTATTTTTTGCATTTATTGAGTTTTTACTAACTTCGGTAATTATATTATACTGTAGTCTTTCTAACCTTATTTTTAATTCTTTACGTTTTTCAGATATTATTTGTTTTAATTCTTTATATTTTTGTACGTTATTCATTTAAATAATATTTTGGAAAATAAATCTCATCATAATTAATGAATTAATTAAATAAATTCATATATATACTACTTCCGTATTTTTTAAATAACAAGGCTCTGATACCAATTGTAGGGGGGTGCGGATTAGGCGCGGTACTTTACTAGAAAGTAAATAGTTATTAGGTAATAAGTATTTACTTTTATATAATGTATTTTGTGAATATTATCGGTTGAAATATTTTTTATTTTTATCTTCTTAACTTAAGATGTTTTATTAATTCATATTCTAAATTAGATATTATCGTAATAAAATTATCTAGTGTTCTAGGATCCTCGTTAGTACTATGTAATCTTTTGTATTCTTGGTATAAACTATATAATTTCTAATTTCCAATGTGGGAGAAAGAGTAAACTTTCTAATTTGGGAGTACACTTTCCATTTTAGTGTCTCCTTCCCCTCGACCATTTTATTCTCCATTTTTTCTTTCACATTTCTTTCATATACTTTGAACCCAACAGAATCAACTAATCGTAACATTAACTATACTTAGCCAACAGTAAAACAGCTAATCCAATTTCATCATCTCAAAATAATATCCAAGTTGAAATAAACATAAGCACAACAAAATAATGTGAAAAACATTGTACTTATAGGAACCCCTAGAATCCAAAAGTCGTTTGTACCAAAACTACTAAAGAATATGAAAAAAGGGATGCAACCTCGAAAACTAAGAATGTGCATAAGCCTAGAACAAAGGACTTGAAAACATCGACAGAAGACTCCATGGTAGCCAGAAAGATGCAGCTCACTCTTGAATTAGAATCAACTACTGGAATCATAATTGAGGTCTTGCAGTAGACGCTAGAAGATGCTCTGCACTCAACAAAAGTAAGAATAGGTATAGTATTAGCACACAAGAAAATCATAGTGTACCGGTAGGATCATTTGGCCAACTCAAAATGAGATATGTACACATATAACTAAAATCGAGTAAAATAAGCAACACATATTCACTACTTAACAACCTCTATTCGGTCCACAACACTTAACCTTATTCAAGAACTTTATAAACTAGTAAATGTGAGTCGGACAAGAGTACAAGTCAAGTCAGGTCGAAAACTCCAAGTCAACAATACAGGGCTGAAACCCCAAGCAATAATGCATCACTTAAACCATAACCAAGTCAATAATACATGATTCAAATCATAACCAAGTCAACAATACACGTCCTTAACCCTAATCCCACTTCAATTCACAACATAAGTATAACAACAAAAATATGTCTTTTTTCTTTATACCACTAGCACAGACCTTTCAAGGATCTAATATGATGTAATATCCTAAAAATCCAAACCAATATTAGAACTATGTTTCAAGATCATGCAAAATAAATTAAGGTACTTTGGTATTTTATAAGCGAGTTTGATGTATATTAAGGTGTAACACCCCACATTTTCGGGCTAAGATTCAAACTCTTGTTCCTAATTATACAAAACTGAACCCAATAATTCTATGTCTATTCATATGTGATGATTATTTCTATAGTGTGAAAATATCTTTGAATATTAGTTGAGGTCATAAAAATCTCCTAACTCAAAGACAAGTTGAGAACGCTTTCATTAACTAAGTTTTAGTGAATGTTCTAGCTTAGGTCAATTTTAAATGATTATTACTCCTTGTACATAATGATTTGTGTGGCCTACCAAATACCATAAGAAAGATCATTGAATCTTCTTTCCAACTCATTTGGTTTCACCTTAATCCGATATCGGAGTGGAAAGTTATACTCATTTTACTTCAGCCTGTTCGTCTGTCAACAAAGTGATGACCTAAGTTAATAAGCCGTCTACTAAGTGATGAATTATCAACCCAAGTCATCAGCCCAACCAAAAAACAATCAACTTCAGCTTCTAAGTGACGACCTGAGTTGATAGTTCGTTAACTAAGTGACGACTTACCAGCCCGAGTCGTCACCCATAATTAATATGTGATAATTTCAGCCATAAAGTGACGACTTGGAGTGATAAGCCATCACCTAAGTGACGACTTATCAACCCAAGTCGTCACCCATGACCATCAAGGGCCTAAATCCAATAATGAGTTGTCGACTTAAGTTGATAAGTCATCAACTAGTTGATAAGTTATCAACTCAAGTCATCAACAAAAAATTTCAGCAATTCTTATTTAACTTTGGAGGGGTATTTTGGTCTTTTCCTTGCTTTAAATCCTACCCCTCCCACGACTTAAATCATCATTATGTGTTATTAGCCATCATTTATCAGTTTTAGATGCCAAAAAATCCTCATTCACTTTCAACATCAAGATTAGGATTTTCTTTCAAGATCATTCCCCAAGAACAAGATTCAAGCCCTCCTTTAAGAAAATCAAGAATTTAATATTCTCAATCCAAGAACGTTCAAGAAAAGTCAATTCTCTTTCAAGATTTAAAGCTCTAAGGTATGTTAAATGTTTATCCATGGGCCCTTTCTATCCATGAAGTCCAAGAACCCAATTTCAAATTCAAAGTTGTGATTTTTACAAGTTATTGTGATTTTAACCATGAATCCCCATGAATTTTGATTTTATACCATGTATACATGTAATTATTGTTGTTATTAATCTCCATACATTTGAATGGTGTCGTTCGCTGAATTAAACCTTAATTGGTGATTTTAGTAGGGAAATCATGCTATTACTACGAGTTTTAAACTATTCACATGCTTTGCTTAAACCATGAATTACAAGTGTTTGATGAAATGCTCACAAGAAGGAGTTTTGAATAAATGCTTACATATAATGTCCTCAAAGTTTTAGTATAATCTTGCTATTATTGTTATCGAGTCCTGGGGGTTTGAATACCCGTAATTTAGCTACTTACCTCATTTTTTGTTATTTATAGAATGGTTACAGAATAGTTACGGGCCCTATCATTTTAGTTAGTATTGTAAATAGTTAAGCATAGTCAGTCCAATATTCCTGGTATTTCAGTTAGGAGTAGGATTTAGCACCAAGTGAATGCAGGGATGACGGCTTCCCCGTCATTTAACCAGAGTCATTAGTAGTAGTTCGTGCATTTCAGAACTACGTAGCTAGCGTAGGATATGAGGAGTCACCCGTCAGTTTAGGATTGACTCCGCCCAGGTGTCACCTGTCGTTTAGGCTTGACATTCTGGTTGTTTAGTAGCTTAGTGGATCCACGCAGCCATGTGTTTGTACCCGTAGAACGGTACTGACACCCTTCCCACTAGGGTCACCGATTGGACTTCAATTAGGTCATTGGGGCATGTTGATTAGATGATAGCTCCAACCGTCTCAGTCCATTATTCAGTTTCAGTTTTGCTTGACCACAACATATAGATATCAGTTATTCATTTATCAGTATTTAGTATTTCAATTTACAAACTATATGCAGAACATGTTTTATGCTGGGTCATGTATTCTTAGTCTTTACAGATTTCATATTTTTTACTCAATACTTCATGTTATTCATTCAGTCAGTTATTAATCATGCACATGAAACATGCATGTTAGTCTAACCTCATTTAGTATACCAGTACATTCAAAGTACTGATCGCATACTCGTTTCTTGCGCTATGATGTTTAATATCATAGGTTCGGATGCTCAACTCCTTGATCATGCATAGACATACTAAATTATCAGTTGTACCAGTGGTGAGTCCTCATAATTTGAGGAAATAATTTATTTATCTTATTTTGACTTATCAGTTATATATTTTCTATTCAGTTAGAGTTAGTTGGAGGTTTGTCACATCATCTCCATAGTCAGTCAGTAGAGGTTTTTTATACTAGTACAGATAGTAAGTCAATTTTCGATCGTTATCATCAGTCGTTTTATCAGTATTGTCTATATTGTGTTACAAACATTATCATAACTATGCTTTAAAATCTTTTGGCATTTTTTAGTTAAATTCCACACATGTTCTTTATTATTTTTTCAGTGCTCACAATAGTTACCAGCTCATGGGTTAGCTTGTGGTCCTTCGGGACTCCAAGCACTATGTGGCGTCCAGGGTGTACTCTCGGGGCGTTACAAACTTGATATCAGAGCCTAAGGTTTTAAAGTGTTCTAGGGAGTCTGAAAGTCGCGTTGAATAGAGTTTTGTGCATGAGTGTGAAATGCACCACATTTATGGACTAGAGGCTACAAGACGTTTTAGGAAAAGTTTCCTTTCTTTCAGTGTTCATTTTGTGCGAAAGATCATGAGCTTTATTTAAAAATCTCTTCCTAACTTATTTGTCCTTTAGTGTATATAAAATGCCTCCCCAGAAAGAACAATAAAAGAAGAAATGGAAATCAGCGTGCACCTCCTCCAATTCAGGAAGATACTGAAACGGAAATCAGCGTGCACCTCCTCCAATTCAGGAAGATACCTTGAATGAGCATGTCTCTCATGCCGAATTAAGAGTTGCTTTCACTACCTTATCTAATTCAGTAGTTGCTCAGAATAATTTGCAGGATGTTGTCCTAAATAGGTTTTAATTCATGCTTAGCAGAGTGAGGGGGAGGAACGTAAGAAGAACAAATAATAATAAAAGAGCCAGAACAAGTAGTTTTAAGCCAAGGTCAGGGGGAAATAACCGATCTCCCTAGCTCTGCCTTCAGCCAGTGCACCTGTGCCTAAGTTTAAGAATGACAGTAAAGATGGAGCACCAGGCTCTAAGTCACAGAGTAGTGGGAACAGTGGTCGTACCCATCTGTTTTGCGATGAATATGGCAGGAATCATAAAAGTGTGTGTAGAGCTGATAGTGATGTGTGTTTTGGATGTAGTGAGCTAGGCCACAGAGTCAGAGAATGTCCTAAGGTTGGTTAAAGGAGTTAGCATAATCGTCCTCCAGTTCTAGCCAGTTAATCGACTCAGCAGGGTGCCGCTTACAACGCAACCAGTGACCAGCGTCAGAATAGGCTATATGCACTTCAGTCCCAACAGGATCAGGAAAGTTCTCCTGATGTGGTTACGGGTACATTACAGGTATTTCACTTATATGCTTACGCTTTGTTAAACCTTGGAGCTTCTCTTTCTTTTGTACCCCTATATAGTTGTCGAGTTTAGTGTCAGTCTTACAATATTAGCAGAGCCTTTCATAGTGTCTATCTTAGTGAATAAAACTATCCTATCCAGACGGGTATACAGAAGCTTCCTGATTTTAGTATCCCAGAAAATTACTTTAGATGATCTTCAAAACTAGAGTCGTTCAGTTTCAATTTTTGAATAAATCGATTATTAAAAGGAGGGGTAGTACCTCAGTGTTTAGGGGTCAGGTGTGTTTTCAGAGCCCTTCCTAGAATTCTATGACAGTACATGGCCTAAAGTTAGAAGCATGAACCTAGAAGTTTAGTAGTAATAGAGAGGAGATAGTATTGTCTGAATTTGATAGATTATGTATCCATGGGGCTAGTTGTATAAAAGGTAAATTAGTAGGTTTGAAACAGTGTATGCAAGAATTTGAGCTAAGTATTATGGTGTGGCTGTACTCAGATAGCATCCTTGAGTGCTAAGTTTGAATAGGGATATTGATGTAGTAATTGATGTTCTTACCAACTCCGTTATGGACTATAAGATATTGATATTAGATGTTTAGGTGTAATAGTAGTTCTCATGATTTAGGGAGAAATATAAGTTTAGCGATGCGATATTTGTAGGTTATGATGGATGTAGTATGGCTATTAAAGATTTAGAGATATCCATGTTATGTGTTAGAATCTAAGTTTGAATCTTTAAAGGTCGAGCTAATAGAAAAAAGAGTTGAAAATTCTAAGTTAGTCAATTTAAGTTGTTACATGATAATGGTTGGGGCTATAGAAGGCTAAGAGTTATATCTCAGAACAAAGTACTAGCAATAAGTTTTACATTATCGGGCATAGTCATTCAGGGTGAGTTTACCAATTTTGTGTATATTATTATACCCTAGATTCTAGAGAAAAGTGGTGGTAGTTCAGTTTAAAGGTATTGATTTAAGTTATTCCCAGACTTAGAATGATGGCTTTAAGCTAAGGGGGAGGTGATAGAATAAGTAACCAAGTTAGGCTCTCAGATTTTAGTAGAGTTGTCCGTGTATTGTAGAACATCAGTAGAGGAGGAAGATGTCCGGCCTATTCTTATCTCAGTACAAAGTTTTGTATTTTAGTTATCATGATATCTACTTATGCCTTACATATCATCTCTACGATCATATCTCATATTCGTGCACCTTATAGAAAATCATGTACTCTCCCAGTTCCTAGTGTGAAGAGTTCTAGTTAACTCAGCAGTACGAATCATGTTCCATGAATTTAGAAACTCCAAACTTAGGTCATCCAGCTCATGACTCGTGCGCTCATGCTTTACAGTATGTTCAGTTCCAGTACTTAGGCAATACTTTTAATAATCAGCAAATCCAGATTTGTGTCATGTATATCCTTAGTTTAGATCTCTTGATGAATCCATGATGTTGATATTCTATTCCTTATGCCTCAGTTAAGTGTCAAGTTCTGTATAGTGTTCATTCATGCTTTAGGTCCTCATTTTTTAACCTTTCAGTGACCTCTCCTTATAAAATGATGTGGTGATGAGCAATTGCTTAAATAGGAGGGAGTAAATATTTTATGTTAAGGAAAGATTATTGCATGCTTATTTTATAAGAGGTTGTAGTTATGAAGCTAGTTTTGAATGTCATGTTGGTGTGTAAGTGGATAAATACATTATGCGTTAGTGAATAGCTAGTAAGAGGTTAAATATAGTTGTTGAAGTGGTAATAAGATTTACTCAGGAGATGGGAAGTTATGAAAATGCAGAGTGTATTGAATTCATGACTCAGACTAGTATTACACTGTTATGTATGCATTTTTTAGATTTGAGTAGGCTTGAGCAGAGTGGGAGAATTCAGTCCAGCTCAGACTTTGATAGGTAGAGTTATTAGTGCCCATGTGGATATTTTCAGTAACCTCAAGTGAAGCGCGGTGTTGAAGTAGAATGTATAGTTGAGGAAGTATTTGAGAAGTGTGGATAAGATTGAAAGTTAGTAGTTGCAATGCATAAGGCTTAGTAACTCTATCCTAGCTGATGTTTCGTAGGCCAGTGTTCCATTTTATAGAATTTTAGCCATGTTGTGATTTCTTATCCAGATGTCTTATTCAGACCATGCCCAAGAGTCTTTGCTCCCTAAAACCATTAGAACTTCATAGAAAGAGTGTCGAAGAAATACTCCAGTTAAGTATAAGCTTTCAGTATGAGTTAGTTTGCATAGCCAACAATTCAGTTTAGCAGTCAGGCAGACAAGTTCCTATTATTTTCATCTCTCCTATTCATGAGGAAATTTCTTCACGACTATGCAAGTCATAAATTCAGTTCATATCATGCATCAGTTTCAGATTCTAGATATTCAGTCATGATTCAGTTTGTAAGTGCCCCGTGCATCATCTAAGTCTTTTCTCAGTATTTCAGCCTTATAAAATTCTCATGTATTCAAGAAAATTAGTTAGTTCATGATATTCAATTTATGTATCATGTTTTAAACCCAGTTATGTTCTCATGTTCCCATTCATGCATGTTCAGTATAAGATCTCAGATCCTTTAGTTCTCTCAGCTTAACAAGCCTCATTCGAGGATGAATATTCCCAAGGGGGAGATATTGTAATACCCTAAAAATTCAAACCAATATTAGAACCATGCTTCAAGCTCATGCAAAATAAATTAAGGTAATTTGGTAGTTTATGAGTGAGTTTGATGTATATCAAGGTGTAACACCCCACATTTTTGGGCAAGGATTCAAACCGTTGTTCCTAATTATACAGACCTGAAACCAATAATTCTATGTCTATTCATGTGTGATGATCAATTATATAGTGTGGAAATATCTTTGAATATCAGTCGAGGTCATAAAAATCTCCTAACTCAAAGACAAGTTGAGAACGCTTCCATAAACTAAGTTTTAGTGAACGTTCCAGCTTAGGTCAATTTTAAATGACCATTAATCCTTGTACATAATTAGTTACGTGGTCTACAATATACCAAAACAAAAAATCTTTGAATCTTCTTTCCAATGCATTTGGTTTCACCTTAATCCGATATCGGAGTGGAAAGTTATACTCATTTTACTTCAGCCTGTCCGTCTATCAGCAAAGTGACGACCTAAGTTGATAAGCCATCAACTAAGTGACGACTTATCAGCCCAAGTCGTTAGCCTAACCATAAAACCATCAACTTCATCTTCCAAGTGACGACCTGAGTTGATAGGACGTCAACTAAGTGATGACTTATCAGCCCAAGTCGTCATGCATAATCAGTATGTGATAATTTCAGCAACAAAGTGATGACTTATGGTGATAAGCCGTCACCTAAGTGACGACTTATCAACCCAAGTCCCCACCCATGAATAGCAAGGGCTCAAATCCAAAAATGAGTTGACGACTTAAGTTGATAAGTTATCAACTAGTTGATAAGTTATCAACTCAAGTCATCAACAAAAAAATTCAGCAATTCTTATTAAACTTCAGAGGGATATTTTGGTCTTTTTCTTGCCTCAAACCCTAACCCTCCCACGACTTAAAGCATTATTATGCATTATTAGCCATCACTTAACAGTTTTAGATGTCAAAACTCCTCATTCACCCTCAACATCAAGATAAGGGTTTCCTTTCAAGATCATTCCCCAAGAACAAGATTCAAGCCCTCCTTCAAGAAAATCAAGAATTTAAGATTCTCAATCCAAGAATGTTCAAGAAAAGTCAACTCTCTTTAAAGATTTAAAGCTCTAAGATATGTTAAATGCTCATCCATGGGTCCTTTCCACCTATGGATTCCAAGAACCTAATTTCAAATTCAAAGTTGTGATTTTTACAAGTTATTGTGATTTTAACCATGAATCCCCATGAATTTTAATTCTATACCATGTTTACATGTAATTGTTGTTGTTATTAATTTCCACACGTTTTAATGGTGTTGTTCGCTGAATTAAACCTTAATTGGTGATTTTAGTAGAAAAATCATGCTATTACTACGAGTTTTAAACTATTTCCATACTTAGCTTAAACCATGAATTACAAGTGTTTGATGAAATGCCCACAAGAAGGAGTTTTGAATAAATGCTTACATATCATGTCCTTAAAGTTTTAGTACAATATTTCTATTATTGTTATCGAGTCCTGGGGGTTTGAATACCCAAAATTTAGCTGCTTACCTCATTTTCATTATTTATAGAATGGTTACAAAATAGTTACGAGCCCTATCATTTTAGTCAGTATTTTAAATAGTTAAGCATAGTCAGTTCAATATTCCAGGTCTTTCAGTTGGGAGTGGGATTTAACACCGAGTGAATATAGGGATGACGGCTTATCCGTCAGTTAGGAAGAGTCGTTAGTAGCAGTTCGTGCATTCCAGAACTACGTAGCTAGCATAGGATATGAGGAGTCACCCGTCAGTTTAGGCTTGACTCTTCAGGTGTCACCCGTCAGTTTAGGTTTGACATCCTGGTTATTTAGTAGCTTAGTAGATCCACGCCGTCATGTGTTAGTACCTGTGGCACGGTACTGACACTCTTCTAACTAGGGTCAGAGGTTGGAACTTAATTAGCTCATTAGGGCATGTCGGTTAGATATAGCTCCTACAGTCTTAGTTCAGTATTCAGCTCAGTAATTTAGTTTCAGTTTTGCTTGACCATAGCATGCAAATATTAGTTATTTATTTATTAGTATGCAGTATTTTAATTTACAAACTATATGCAAAACATGTTTTATGGTGGGTCATGCATTTCTGTCTTTACAGATTTCATGTATGTTACTTAGTACTTCATGTTATTCATTCAATCAGTTATTACTCATGCACATTAAACCATGCATATTAGTCTAACCTCATTTAGCATACCAGTACATTCAAAGTACTGATCGCACACTCGTTTCTTGCGCTATGATATTTAATATCATAGAATCGGACGCTCAGCTTCCTGATCGCGCATAGATATACCAGATTATCAGATGTAGCAGTGGTGAGTCCTCATACTTCGAGGACATAATTTATTTATCTTAGTTTACCTTATCAGTTCAGTATTTTATATCCAGTCAGAGTTAGTTGGGAGTTTGTCCCATTATCTCCACAGTCAATCAATAGAGGCTTTTCAGACTAGTACAGACAGTTAGTCAGTTTTCATTCGTTATTATCTGTCGTTTTATCAGTATCATCAGTATTGTGTTACAGACATTATTAGAACTATGTTTTAAAATCTTATGGCATTTTTCAGTTAAATTCTGCACATCTTCTTTATTATTTTATTCAGTGCTCATAGTAGTTACCAGCTCATGGGTTACCTTGTGGTCCTTCGAGACTGCAAGCACTTTGTGGCATCCAGGGTGTACTCTCGGAGCATTACATATGACCCAAAGACTATTATTTTGCCATATGATTTACACAAGAAATTACTTTTAACAATTATCAAATACATCTGATCCATTTTAAGAACCATCTTTAACATTTAAGCTGGTTCACTCAAGGAATCAAGATAATAATAAAGTACATGATTTTTTATTCACTCATGAAATTGTCACACTCACTTGTACCTTGTACATACTTGTGGGTGCCCCTAGTAGCGATACACCCCATACAACTAATCAATAACTATTCAACATCGTAGAATAATGATAACAACCAACACTTGTAATAGCCAACAAGCTTTACATACAAGTTCATTGAATGTGACTTAGAATATCAAACAACTCTTTTTACATTCCTTAATAACATGTATTGCATAAGCAATACTAAGAAACGGTTATCTTGTATACATATAACAAATTGAATTAAACTACATTAACCTTCACTTGCGACAATTTAAACTTGCACCACTCAATTAAGATTGCGTCTTATCTTTTTGAGTAATTTCTGCTTGATTGTGGTCAAAAAAATAAATGCAACATATAATCAATCAAGTGACCTACCATGTCGAGGATTACAACCTAATCCCAAACCTTTAGACCAAATTCATAATTATATTGTCCATTCTTGGGTTTTACTACCTTCTATTCAGCCAAAAACTATCAATTCCAAGGTTACATTAGTGAATTAATGACATGAGAGAGTAAATTAATGATTAACAACTAAAACTCAAGGGTTATACATCTAATTTATCCCATTACATCAGATAATCTGCTAATTCAAGCTTAAATCCTTTCCAACACCCATATAGTAGTGATTCTAATGTTAATTAGTCTAGAAACTAATTAATGGGGGGGAATTTTTCCCTTTACAAAGCAAATCGATGAAAAATTGAAGAAAATCGCCTAAGCGTTTCCCAAAATCAACTTTAGAATAATGAAATATTTTTGAAGAAATTTTTGCATTAACAGCGACTTAACCCACTATAACGACATTATCACGTCATAGTGATATTGATAAAATAATATTTTTTGTTATAGCGGGACTGATTCGCTATAGCAAAAGTTATTCCGTTGTAGCAACATGCATGCTCTAGCGGCTGTGGGGAGGCAAAAACTCAATAATCTTTTAGCTTTGTCTTTTTTTTACAACACACTCTCAAATCATGATATTCCGTTCTAACGCCTTTCGTCGAGCTCGATACCGAGAGTTTACTTACCCAAATTTGCTTTAAAAAATTATTAAGAATTTCTTATCGTATTAGCTATCATAAACTCAAACTAAACTTAACCATATTTATTCAATTCATTTATGAATTTTTTAGCTTATACCTTTCTTAGATTTTATCCGAACCTAGCCTATCCTAAAATTTCTAACTCCCAATCTGGAGGAAAAAAATCTTACCCTGAATTTTTGCACTATTGGTTTACCCGTAACGCTGAAGAGGATCGTTATAAATTTCTTAAGGATATATTATACTTCACTGTGAGAGGATCTTTATATATATATATACACACACACACACATATATATACATATACATATATATATATATATATACATACATAAGATACTTTTTTCTTGATGTTTAACAATGAAATAATAAAGAAATATTTATAGATGAAAGACATTATGCAAGCGTGACATAAGCATGACAGTGCACGACACATCACAAGGAAGTATATCATTTCATGTGTGTTTGACAGGTGTCCATGAGGTTATACCACCTCTTTTGCATGTTTTACGCTTTTCATCCGTGCAAACGTTCTACATATCCGCCATGCATGAAATGTGTCATGTGACGTAATACACCTTATACTAAGACTTAAGCCATCGATAGGATCCTAAACTTGTCTCGAGATTTCACTTAAATCCCTCAACTCAGGCTTGTATCTATCAGGCCCCTAATCCATCCGAAATTTGATCAACCCAGGCCTTTTTTGCTCACATGGCATGTCACGTGTTATTTACTCACTGTGGATGCATAAACCCTGAAAATCATCTGATGTGGCAAAAAATTTAATGTTTTTTAACGTTAACTTTCTCTCCCCTTACCCCCAAATTAAAAAGCCTAATTTCTCTTATTCTCTCATATTTCTCTCATTCTCTAACCTTTCTCTAATCTCTCATAGCCCCATTCTTTCATAATTTCTCTCATCTTTCTCTTAAATCAATTTTTTTTCTCATTTTATTCAAGAATATCGCAAAATTCACTTAATCTTGAGTTACCTGATTTGTGTTACTGTTCCGAATTTTTTTCTTTGAGAACTTCAAGGACTCCATCAAATTCAGGTCGTAGATTTTTTGGATGTAAGGTTTCAAAGGTTTGTAACATTTTTAAAGATTTAAATTTTATTTTTTAGTAAATTTTCTATCATGTTACTGTTTTTGCATTTTAGAAAAATAGCGAATGTGGCTACCTTAGATGGATTGATCCAAAATCTTTAATTTTTTAGCATTAATCTCCTGGTGTGGAATCGAGATTAATGAATAGATGCAAAGATGGTGAAAATCTGTCTGATCGGCTAAAGAAAAAAATCAATGAGGTTGAAAAAGAGAGGGACACTTTGTGTGAGAAATTGAAAGAATGAAGAGAAGTTGATTGCATTGAGGCAAAAACTCAAAAAAGTTAAACTTGAAAGGGAGTGTGCAAAGCTCAAATTTAATAGATTTGTTATACTTCTTCTCTTCTTTAGTATGGTGTAAGCTAGTAGTTAAGCTTGGGTATTGAATAGACAATTGGGTATTGAGTAGCTTATCCTAGTTAATTTGTAATGGAGTTGTTTGGGCAACCTATTTTATATAATTTTGATATGTTTTATGTGAACGTATTGACATGTTTGTATGACAATCATATTTTCAAGTACTTTATGTCTAGTTGTGCAATAAAGTATTGCCACCCAACTAAACATAACCACACATTTGTAACTACTAAAAGTATTGCTAAAAAATGAACTAAAACACAAGTATGTGTAACTACTAAAACACTTTAGAAGCACTTCATAGTAAAACTATTCAAAGTTGAGCTAAAAAGTACATCACATCACTAAATAAGGTGTTCAACATAAAAGTACATAAAAAAACTCAACATTAAGCATAATAGTACTACTGCAGCATACCACAAAGTCATTAACTGCTACTTAAGAAAAAAGTTGTTCAAAAACTAATAACATAATTTTTTCAAAATGAGAGTATAACCCTCATTACAGTATTATTCATACAGATCATTTCTAAATGAACTACTTTTTGAAAGATCCAACTGATGAAGAAGACTTGGTTTCATCCACTTTATTTTACTTATTTGCTTTTATTTGTTGCAATTGTGTGCTGGTGATTGTATCTTTTTCATTTCAGTTTTGGCTATCCATATCTATATTGGTTGATGAAGCACTCCTTAAATTTTTACCTCCATAGAACTCTCTTACTTAATGTACTAGGCTGTAAAATCAGATAAAATTATAAGACAATGAACATTGAAAACTTAAACAAAAACATAGTTATAGGTAAAGAATGAGAGAGAGAAATACATTGTACACTTGTATTTCAGTTGTTGAATTAGAGTAAATACCAAAATCAGTTGCAGGCCTTTTGTATCCAGTAGCAGCAGTAAATGAAGTAGCACTGTATGGCTTCTCGTTGGTTGGCAAAGGTAGAACTTGACTAGAAGAAGTATTTCTTTCACTTTTAAATGGGTCTCTCTTGCATTAGCTATTTTTATTCCCAATCCTCTATCAGTCCTTACTTGACCTCTACCAGTTCCTCCTTCACCTCCCCTATCTGCACCACTTTGACCTCTACTAGTTCCTCTTTTACCTCTACCAGAACCGCATTGACCTCTACCAGAATCACATTGACTTTTACCAGCCACTTTTACCTCTACCAACACCACTTTGATCTCTACCATCTCCACTTTACACCTTTCTTTGAGGTGCTCTTAGCACAGCAGCTGTGTCAGCACAAATAGATCCTGATTGGTTAAATTGTATAGTTGCATATGTATGAAAGGTGGAGCTTGACTGTGAATGACATCCCATCCTAGACTATAATTATATAATGTTGAAAAGAACAATAAATTCAACACAATATTTTTAGCAGTTTTCACCAATAATAATAATAATAATAATAATAATAATAATAATAATAATAATAATAATAATAATAATATAAAGTCAGAACATATATCACTTATTCTTGCGGCCTGAATTTCAGTGTAGGTATCTCTTGGCATTGCACTGGCGTCACCACAAATAGAACTTGACTGTGGTGGATTCCATGAAGGTGAAGGCTGAGTGCTAGGTTGAATACTATTACTGCTCCCGATCCCATTATAGCAGACAAACAGAAATATGAAAAAAGTTCAGAAATATGTTAACTATACAACACTTATTAACTATTATGAAATTCATTTAAGGCTTACTCTTTTTGGACACAAAGTCTTGTTATGGCCAACTTGATTGCATCTTGAATAGGTCATCTTGATACCTTTTTTTGATAGTTTGTCCCTTTTTTTGGCCCATCCTTGCTCTTCCTTCTATTCTTGCTAGGTCTGCCTAACTTTTTTCTTAATTTTAGAGGCTCAATTGATGGATTTGTGGTTTCAGACCACATTCTCATATTGAAAATTGGTTGAATGAAATGATTATAAGACTTAAGAAATGTTTCTTTCCTGTATCAGTGCTCTACATGCTGATCAGGATCTTTATTCAAGTAATAATAAGAACAAATAGCATGAGGACAAGGAATACCTCTTAGCATCCATAACCTACCGTCACAATACTTAACCATATTTATCCAATTCATTTCTGAATTTTTTTAGATTATACCTTGCTTAGATTTCATTCGAATCTAGCCTTTTCTAAAATTTGTAACTCCCAATCTGAAGAAAAGAAATCTTATCCTGAATTTTTGCACGATTGGCTTACCCGTAACAACGAAGAAGATCGTTACAAATTTATTAACGATATTATATATATATATATATATATATATATAAAGATAGTTTTTCTTGATGTTTAACAATGAAATATATAAGAAAATATCTATAGATGAAAGACGTTATGCAAGCGTGACATAAGCATGACATGTGCACAACACACCACAGGGAGGTATATCATTTCATGCGTGTTTGACAGGTGTCCACGAGGTTATACCACCTCTTTTGCATGTTTTACGCTTTTCATCCGTGCAACTTCTTTTTCTCGTTTGCAACACATCCGTCATGCATGAAATGTGTCATGTGACATAATTCACCTTATAATAACCAATCATGCTAATACGCATTACATTTCTAGTCATGTTGTCGTGTATGAACATCTCCAAAACATGAAATAATCACTTAATTCCCCACTTTTTATCAAAATTAGAAGTTACTTGATTGTCTTAATAATCTATAAGGTTTGATCAATATTCTTTAATTTGCCGTTTTATGTAGTAAACTCAACTTAATCACGTAGTACATACATTTATATTCTTCCACTTGCCCCATGTGATGCCATTACCTTAAAATGCACATTATGAGATAAAATAATCTTACTAATGTGACGAATTAGTATGAATCAGAAGAGTTGTAATTTACTTTGTTTGATATAGTCCCTTTTTTTACTACAATACTTAATTACGCAACATAATTTATAATTGAAAGATACATTATTTGTCCAAAGATAATACTTAAAATATCTTTATTTGAGCAACAAGCTTATCATCACCATTTTCAACATTATTTGAGCAACAAGCTTATCATCACCATTTTCAACATTATACATACAAAAGAAAATAGGTAACGACATACACATTACATAAATGAGTTTAAAGTGTCAATGGCATAACATCATAAAGTCTTCACATAAAGTCATTTGTTACTATCCTAGTGCCTGTATTCTTTCAACACGTTTTATAAATATTGATCATAGGTTTTGTGCTAATATTTTCAGTTGACACGTTATATTTTTATGTTAGTGATGTTCCTGTATTATAATGTCTTATCAGATTCTGACATGAGTAGTGTGCAGCAAAGACCTCTCTCGTATAAAGACTGCTTGAGTCTCATTCGCAAGCAAAGGTAAAGCCTTTTATAATCTCTTACCATCTTAGAAATACACTTAATATTGCAACATGTTATAAGTCTAAATTGACTTACAAGCTCAAAATTGGTAATCTTTTTAGTATTAATATGGTCACTGTGGCATATAATTACTTAGGAAAAGTTATAACACAAACATCTATCTCTTCATTAATCAAAACTAAAAGTTGTTTCACTATTAAAATATGTTCTA
Source organism: Capsicum annuum (assembly GCF_002878395.1). Lineage (NCBI taxonomy): Eukaryota > Viridiplantae > Streptophyta > Magnoliopsida > Solanales > Solanaceae > Capsicum > Capsicum annuum. The sequence continues at coordinate 232,660,519 of NC_061111.1, read as the reverse complement.
AGAACCCATCATGAGCTTTTCTCCTATATACCTGTCAATCTCTCTCAAAAATTATTGGTAGAATTTCACAAGTATCCTAATTTTTGCAACAGTTTCATTCTGAATTACCAGTTAATCATCCTAAAATTGATTAACAATCTTGATAAACTATTTTTGCTTGATCATAGAGCAAAAGTATTAACATATATCTCTTTACCTGATCTGAGTAATCTTGCTTCTCTATATTAACATTGTAAAGTAATACGTAACAATAAATTTGCTAGGAAAAACAAACTATCAAAGATTTAAATATTAAAAAAATTATTTATAAAAATATTTTGTTTGATAATTAAGAAATTTTATTACAATAGCACCAGTTACAGCTCAAGAGAGATATACAAACAGAAATTCAAACAGGACGTAGTCCCAGATGTGGGGAACATTTTTGACGCCAAACGCTACTATACCTCATTTTCTATTTCTTCTTCTAATAAGACTATACCTTTGAAATTAAAATTCTGGATATACCTTGCGAGGTTGGGGCTTGAGGAGGCTCTAAGATAAACCTCCTCTACAATTAACTTTCCTATATCTCTTCTAATGAACGTCTTACGTTTACAAATATTCTGGAGTTCCTCTCTTACCAAGTGAAGTATACACCTACTGTCAAGGTGATTCTATAAATTCCTGCACCTGCACTCTTTCCCCTACTATGATCTTCTGCCCATTTTAATTTCTCAATCCATCTAAAAGCGTCCCTATTAATGCCTTGCCAGTTTAGCAACTAATAAGCCAATTCTGTTGACACAGAAAAAAGAAGTGTTGGACACTTTCATTCTCCCGTTCTCTCCATGGGCACACCAAGATAATGTCAATCCCCCACGGCAAGATCCTTTCCCTTGTCGCTAGTCGATCATTATGTGGTAAATTGGGTAGCTTAATCCACAAGGGAATAATTCACAGAAATTCCTCGTTGAATATTTATAAATAATATTGAATTAATATAAAAGTGAAATTATATTAAATATTTTAGAACATTTTAAAAATACATATGAATTTGAAAAAAGAAGCTAATATAGTCAGAAATTCAGAATTGACCTACTATCCCAAGGATTAGGGGCAAAAGGAACAAGTGGATCATCTTTTCACAAGGAAGAGGACTCTGTAAAATAAAAAACAATTTAATGTATTTTCTTCGTATATTTAAAGAAAAGGCAACCAAGTGACTAATGCTTTATTTAAACAATGCAGCCATACAAATATATTTTGTTTAGTCCCAAACAAAATGAGGTTAATTTTATAAATCTTTCACTGACCATATTTTCTATTTAAATTCATTTCAAATTAATATTACACAAAATAAAAATAAGACAAAAATACAATTGCAACAACATTTTTTTTTTTTTTTTAAACCCCAGGAAAATCCGCAACCGCTACACCCTTCGGATGTGCGCACTGGGTAAACCCCCACTATGTAGTAGCCTGCAAACCACACAGGGAATGTAAACCACCCTGTGCGACAAACTCATGACTCAAAGACATTGAGGGGGGAATCGATCCCAGGTAATATTCCTATTAAGTACCATTTGTGTATTGTACTTTTGTACCCATGTAATTTATAATACGAAAAAGGGCCAGAAATACCCTTCAACTATTAAAATTGGCGCAAGAATACACTTTGTTTATCTATTGGGCCAAAAATACTCCTCCATCCACCTTTATGGCTCAAATATACCCTCACAATTAACATAATTTTTTTAAACCATAATTAAAAGTTCTATTAAATACGTGATAACTTTTTATTGGTTGTAAATTAAATTAATTAAAATACTAAATTAAATTTGAATTCAATGATAAAACTATTAAGTTACTAATTGTGGTATTTTTCCTTCTATAGTGCCAACCTGAGTTTCTTCAGTTGTTTATCCTAACCATTTGAGATTCAAGAGTGTCCTCCACTCCCTCATAGTTGTCTATTTTATCCATAGTGTCACCTAAAAGATCCCCTTTTATTAGATTTCTCCTCTCCAAGAGATTTAGAGGATGGCACTTGTCTATTCTATCATTTTTGAGTCAAGACTTAACTGACCTTGTTAAAGCAACATGTTTGTTGACTTATTTCTTTAGATTACTTGAAGACACCACACATTTGCCTTTTTCTTTTCTTTAAACCACCTCCACTTCCTCATCTAGTATCTAAATTAAATCAACACGAGGAACAAATTTCCTTTTTTTTAGAATGAGGATATTTGACAAATTCGGCTGCCAAGCCAAAATTAAGTGGTCTTTTCATAATCCTAGTTATGTAAATAGGAATATCTTGAATAGGTGGAGATGGTAGATCAGATATTGGTTTATCAAAAGGGATAAATTATCCCATAGGCATATACCAATTGCCTTCTTATAACTGAATTGACAGACTTGATAACTGAAGAAACAGACCTTATATTTTTCCATTTCAGCTATTAATAAAGAGCTAGTTCATCAGCCCATAATTAGCAACTTAATAGTTTTATCATTGAATTCAAATTTAATTTAATATTTTAATTAATTTAATTTACAATCGATAAAAAGTTGTCACGTATTTAATAGAATTTCTAATTATGGTTTAAATTTTTTTCTCACTCTTGTGGGAATACACTGGGTATGTTATATGTTGTATGTATGTATGGTTTAAAATTTTTTTGTTAATTGTGAGGGTATATTTGATCCACAAAGGTGGATGGAGGGGTATTTTTGGCCCAATAAATAAACGAAGAGTATTTTTGAGCTAATTTCAATAGTTAAAGGGTATTTCTTACCCTTTTCCATTTATAATAATTCTCCCAACATTATGTGGCTGTCTATTGTGACATGGACTCTTCAGAGCTACCCAAAATAGAGCAACTTCATTTTCAAAATTTATCTTCATGTATGAGTTTAAAGAAAAACTTGTATCTAGATGAATTAAATGTGAAATTCCAGTAATTTAAAGACAGCATTGCCTTTCTTTTCGAATATTTTGATACATATACAAATCTCGTTATTTGGCTAGTAATTCAATCATTTTTAATAATGAAAAGTTGTGCCTTTTTAATTATTTTTTGTCAAGAAGTTATAACTTAAACTTTTATGTATCTTGTTTCGATGGTAGTTACTAGTTACCTATCGTATTGTATCCAGGGGCGGATCCAGGATTTTCAGTGAGGGCGTTCAGTAGTACATATACGGACTAGTCGAAGAGGGTTCAGCCTCTATTATTTATACATAAATTTTTTTTTTTACCATATAAATATAGTATAATTTTTTGACGAAGGGGGTTCGGATGAACCCCTGAAATACATGTACATCGCCACTGATTGTATCATATTGTTAACAACTTTTTATTAAGTTATAATGTTTGTTTGATCTTTCAATTTGTTCGTTGAAAAGTTAATTTAGCAGAAACTTTACAAGAGTTAATTTAGCAGAAACTTTACAAGTGGTAATTACTAATTAATAAGATGATGAAGTGTGATGTGACAAAACTTAGTGGAAGAATTCGAAAATCTCATATTTAGTACTACTTCAATTATTGCATGGGCCGGGAGCTGTTTCCTCTCTTTCCCTTTCACAAATCTCAAGTTCCATGAGCCACTCAATTTGTTTTTAATTCTTTCATTTAATATAAGTCATTTAATTATAATTACTTTTTTCGTCTCATATTAATTGATTATTTTATTAAAAATAAATATTCTAAATTAATTGATCACTTAAGATAAAATTAATTAAAATTTCTCATTTTACCCCACAAGTAATATACTCTTTAGAAGTTTAAGCAAATTATTTTATGTACATTAATACGGATAAAAGGTACAGTAGTTAAATTAATTATTTCATTAATGATTTCTTAAACATCATACTAAATAAAAAAATATTCAATTAATATGGAACAGAAAGAAAATTTTCATATAGTAATTGGAGTATATCATAGCTGTTTTTAATGTAAATTGTTTTAGGTTAAAATTATGATTTACATGATCATTTAGACAAGTAAAATCCTTATCATAATCTTAGTTTCCGTTTGGTCAGAGATTTTAAAGTTTGAAACTTGAAAATTTGAGTTTTTGAAATTTGAAGTAGTGTTTGGACACACACTTTGCTTGAAATTTTTTTAAAGTTTTGTGAGTGAAAGTCCCAAAAATTCAAAAGTTATTATCATTTTTTAGGAACTTGAAAATATGTGAATATCCGATTTTTAACATTCAATTATTATATTTCATAGTCCAACAAATATTTACAGATAAATTTTAAAATTTTAATCTAAAATCTATAGTCAAGCGGCCGCTTAATCAGAAGTTTAGTCCATTGTTTACAAATGTAATTCATTTTGTACTCACATATTCTTTTATGATTTCAAAAACTACCCTCTATCTCTCAAAAATAAAAATAAAATTTGCATATATACACCCTCCTTATAGTGTATTTGTAAGATTATATTGGGTATATTTTTTATTTTTTTATGATTACGTATCATTTTTTGATGGGAGAAGTAGTAAATAAAAGTGCCACGTATATACAGAGACAAATCAAATGACATTTGTTTTTGTAGACACATTAAAAATGCCTTATGTATGACTTTCTTTAATCACGCCAAATATTACCCTTGACACTCGCAAGGAAAATGATTTTTTTCCCATGAAATCTTTAAATCTAGTTTACTCTCTAAAAGAGTACTATTCTCTCCATTTAATTTTATGTGTTGCTAGTTTTTTTATTTATTTCAAAAAGAATGTATCTTTCTTTATTTGATAATTATTTAAAGATACAGTTTCATTTTTATTCAACTTATTGATCTCACTTATAATGTCTCACTTAATTAAAAATAGTAATAGTACATTTTTTAATTAAGAACAATTTGATCAATATCATTAAGTCTTTCCTTATTTCTTAAACTTCATGTCGATCAAAACATGTTACATAAAATAAGACAGAGGGAGTAACTAAAAGAACATTTTACCCCATCAAATAGGCCTGTCTAGCTCAGTTGGTAGAGCGCAAGGCCCATGGTGGGCACTTGTGTTTTTTTTCCTTTTTCCAATATGAATATCGGAAATTAAAAAAAAAAAGGATAAATTAAATTAAAGTCATTTATAATTTTTATTTTATGAAAGCAGGAAATGAGGCCTCTCATAAACTATATTATTCCTGCCAAACTCCATAAATATATAAACTTTGGAAACGTATTTCTATCTCCTTTAGAAAACGTGATACACTTCGACTAAAATTATGAGAAGATATACACATCAATTTCTTAACTAGTACTTCCTATGGAATAACTAGAGTTTAATCAATGCAACTATAGGCTAGCTACAAATACCCTCATACTAGTACTTAGAAATATTTTCTTTTCTTTTCCTTTTTTAATTTTTATCTGGATGTTCAATATTCATATTGAAGGCTAACTAATTCTAATTATATCGTATAGGATCATTAAGGGGAATCACTTCCTATAAAAGATTTTTTCACTCTCAGGACTTGAACTCGAAACGTCTAGTTAATGGACGAGCAGTCACATTCATTGTGCCACATTCTTTAGTGATCTTAAAAATATTGTTTCCTTCCCACAATAAACTTGCCCTTTTACCTTTAAATTTAAATCTTTTTACTAGGGAGATTAGTTTTATTTTACAGGATATGGATGAAAAACAAGATAAGAAATTGATAAATAAATCATACCAAATTTTTATAAAATTATTTTCTTTTTAAAATTGTACTGATCATGTCACTTGTTTTCCACTTTGACTTAAAAGAATCAAATTTGTATTTACCGTCTAGCTAAAGTCAAATAAATGTGAAAAGCTTCTCTTGAATTATCATGTGCAGTGATATAATTCAAATACTAGCATCTGAGGTGGTGGAATATTTATCTCATACTACTAATGTCATACTAGGCCAAGATGGATATTATAGAGTCATAATTTGTTGGTCTAATAAATTAATCTATTGACATGCAGAATGTGACAATAAAATATCCTTCACCTTCATATTAAAATCAAAACACCCTTTTACCCAACGTAACATGTTCAAAATGTGATCCTCGCAGTAACTATTTTCAAACTGGTTTTAAATAATATATATATATATATATATATATGTGTGTAATTATTGGTGCAATATACCACGACTATAACAACTTATTACAGTTGAAAGCAAAATGAAAAAAATAAAGAAAATAAAATGATCTTCTTCTTGGCTGAAGCACGAATATCTCGTTCTCTTTCTTCATTTTATAATGTCCATAAATTATCATGCAATTTAATTTTAATATCAAAATGCGCCAACAATCGTTTAAGTTATTGAAATATTTCCAGAATCTGTTCTAAGTTACTTTCTTATTTTTAAGAATTTTGTTCTTTTTCTAAAAGGAATATATTTTAAAAATTTTGACCAAGTGGACATTAAAAAATCAATAACTATTTTTCTCCATTGAGTCAAAATGATTGGATTAATTTCTTTTCACCTGCCCTACATGATTAGAGGCTCCTCAACAAAAAGTTTAAACTAAAAGTATACTAGTTAACAGTGATGGAGGCGCCCATTTAATTATTAGTTCTATGCACTTGTATTTTAGTAGTCCTGAGTAAATTATTTGATTAAAAATGACCCCACGTTTCATTCATGACAAATAAAAGAGTTGCCTAATTTTACCATCAACTTTAACGTAAAGGATTTAATTATTGATCTAAGATTTTCCCTTTGATTGACTTAATTAAATGGGGTAGCACTATAAATACACACACTTCTGTTCACGTGATTGATAATGTTTGACCCTAAAGGTTAAATTGAATATTATACTAGTTTTTTTTTTTTTTAATCAGAAGTAGAAATTTTATTTGAATTCAAAGAAGTCTACTCGAGCTAGAATTTAGATTCGAAGACGTATTTACAATTTAAAGCTTATGAATATAAAATTTTATGTATTGAATTTTATATTAATATTAATTGATGCATATGTAATTTTATGTATTGAATTTTATATTAATATTAATTGATGCATATATAAACAATTTTTAGGACAGATGCAAAATCTAAATCAAAATTATTAAGTTTGATCAAATTTATATTAAATATTTTAACTTCGCCACTGCTTAGACCTATCAATTTCACACGTATTATTTGAGATGTCTTTTTGCTCCCTATCACTGTCCAAAATGGACCCGTTAATTATTCCAAATGGACCTATTAATTAAGATATTACATAAACATGCGGAACTTTATATAGAGAGAGACAGATAAATAGATAGATAGATAGACAGATAGATAGAGGTGAACCCATGATTTGAAGATAGGGGTGCACCATTATCTTTATTATAGTCATATTAACTATCAACTACATAATTTGACATACAACACTTTTAAACTTAAAAATTGTAAAAAAATTATGAGCAAAGTATAAATTTCAAAATGATCAAATGACATTAATTTAGTAATAATATAATAAAAGTAGACCATCCTTTCATACTAGACATCGACGCGTTTTCATATTCTGAAAACGACAATTCATTCTTGATATACTTTATGGATGAAAAACCTCTCTCTACAGTTACAGTAGGGACTGGTAAAATCAACGTCAACTTCACAAGTACACAAGAGAGTAAGTCTCCACAAAAGAAAACAGAGATATATAATTTACTACTACTTTTCTCTTTAAAAAAAAA
>NC_061111.1:232638990-232649861 GCF_002878395.1 Capsicum annuum | reverse complement strand
GTATTGCATTTCTGGAGATTGTAAAGGCCAAAAATATGGGCTACCCTTGCTGGGAATCGAACCCACAACACAGCAAAGTTGAGGACTTCACCTCTGCATTCTGAACCAGTGCATCTAAGAAAGATTTGATATTAAGGGTGCACAATTTAATATATTACCACTTCATTAGTGTATTTATATATATATATATATATAATTTTTTTTAAAAATATTACCGGGTGCACGTGCACCCTCACAGATTCATGTGGATCCGTCTCTGAAGATAGATAGATAGATTGTCCACCTGTTTTGTCAAGCATTTAACACTCCTTTTCTTGTAACAACCTTTCCTCATGTGGTCACCATGTGTCTATAAATTTTTGTAGAGACGAAGATATAGTGCTCACAATTCGATAAAATTTAATAACTTTAACTAGTATGTTATATTTATATTAAATGATTTACTTAATATGTACAAATACGTTATCAAGAATCTAATAACTTTTTTGTTCTAAAAATTTAGAATTCATAAGCGTAAATTTTTAAATCCCTCCATCTATACGGTAATCTCCTTTTTTGTAATGACTCATTAATGAGTTTTCCCAGTGGTTCGTTTTACTATAATGGCCGGTTTGGTATTGCCTTTCAAACGCATCATGCTCTTAAATACTTTGGATTGTTTGATTGGGTTTATACAAATCTATATCTATATCTATAATATATTAAAAATAAGGGTGTATATAGATCGGGTTGGTTCGTTTTTTCATTAAAATATAACCAAATCAACAATGTCGGTTTTCTAAATCTATAAACCAAATCAAATCAATATACAATCGGTTTTTATATTTCGGTTTTAATCGGTTTTTTTAGGTTTTTCGGTTTTTTCCTCGGTTTTTTTACAATTATAATGTGATTGAAGAAAAAATTAAATGTTTTCACTAAAAAAAAAAAAAAAAAACAATGGTCATAAAGTAGTTCCAATTAAAATTAAGTTGGCAAATTACTAAGACATTTTAACTACTATCTCTCAAAGTAATATTATGTGGATACTCAGTGGTTCAAGTTGTAAGTCACTAGTCACAATAGCTTGTCTGAAAGTTTCCTTCACATAAAATGTGAGCATAAAGAAGAATGAAGAATTGGAGACAACTTATTAAAAATTTAACTCCATAAAATAATTAACTATAACATAATTCCATAAGAAAAAAGAGAAAGAAGAGAAACAAACCTAAATCAAAACTTGACGAATGAGGAGAATGAGAAAAGTAAGATGAAAGTAAGATGAGGAAATAATGAGAACTCTCTGAAAACTTGAAAAGTAAAATGTAAAGTGAAGCAATTGAAGAGTTATAGGGTTTTTATATTAATATTGAGTTTTATATTAATCTGTTACTAATGGATAAATATTAGGGAAAGGGACAGCAATAACACCTAAAACTAAAATAATATCATAAAAATAACACTCAAAATTAAATATCCTATAAATAGCCACAAACTAATTTCACTAGCTAACCTTCACTGTCATACGCTTAAACATAATCGAAAATCGTTAAAGTAACTTTCTCTTTCTTTCTTTCTTTCTTTTTCATTCACAATTTCCTTTCCATTCAAACTCCCAAACCTCCATTCTTTTACCTTTTTCGATACTTCAATAATCTTTCTTATTCCATAAATTTTGTATAAAATCTTCAAAAATCTGCATTCAATTAGCTTCCTATAATTTTTTCCATTGTAAATTTGCTCAAAATTGATATAAAATAATGGCTTCAACTTCAGTTTTAGTTTCAATAATGATAAAATACTGAGGTCAGTGGATATCTGATGTTGAATTTAAGTGTATCAATGTGGTATAAAAGAGTATCAACTGAGTATAGGGATTGCATGTGCATGCAAAGAATTCCCTCTCCCTTTTTAAAAAAGTATATCAATGTAGTATAAAAGTGTATCAATGTGACATAAAAATGTATTAAATGGGTATAAAGACTGTATATGCATCCATAGGTTCCCCTTCTTTTTTTCTTTTTTTTTAAAAGTGTATCAATGTGGTATAAAAGTGTATCAAATTGGTATAAAAGAGTATCAATTGAGTATAGAGATTGTATGTGCATGCAAAGGTTCCCTTTCTCTCTTTTAAAAAATGTGTATCAATTAGGTATAAAAGAGTATCTATTGGCATATTCTTTTTTTCTTATCTTTACATGCATCAAAACATCTCCTACTCACCGTGATTGAGTTAGCCTGTAAGAAGAACATCTCCGACTCACCGTGATTGAATCAGCCTCTGAGAAGAACATGGACCAAGACATGGCTTTTCTCTTACCTTGAGACCTCGTTATTTTATTTTTTTCTTCTTCACGTTTAAAGAACTATGACATTGCTTCAAGTACAAACCTGTATGTAATGATTCTGTAAAATAATCATCATTAACAACAAATTTGAGGTCAAAATTGATCGTTTTACCCGTTAATTTTAACTTTCCTTTATTTCCTATTTTTTGCTTCATGTCCATAGTTTTCAATGCTCCAATGCAAGAAACAACAAATCAATTTTTGATATTGATCATAAAATACAGTAGATTGATCGATGCATAATAGAGGAGAAAAAAAGAAGATTTGAGAAAGTATATTTAGAAAAGAAAAGTGATTTAAGAGTAACAACTATAAAGAACATTTAATTTCCTTAATTGTGTAAGGAGAGTGGTTTTGGGCCAAGTGGCTAAAAAAAGAAAATAAATTAGGCCGACTGACTCCAATTGTCCATATTTTCATAGTGTGGGCCATTTTTTTTTTTTAAAATGGTCAGTTCATGTCATTTTCCCTAAATATTATAACTGAAGGCCCAAGAATATATATCTATTTTCTGAATATAAAAATGTTATAAAAGTAATTAGAAAGTAGATTATAAGAAATATTTTTTTACGTATAAAAAATTAAAATTATATATGTATTATGTCGATTCGGTTTGATTTTATTTTTGCTAATACCAAACCGAACCAAGAATGATCGTTTTTTTTTAAACACCAAACCAATCAAACCAAATCATAAGCCAATTTTTTTCCTCAGTTTGGTTTGATTCATCGGTTCGGTTTGACTTAACGGTTCGGTTTGTACACCCCTAATTAAAAGTATGAAGACCTTAGAAAAGTGATTTAAACTTTTTGCCCTTCATTAAAAGACTCTTCTTTAAACAAAACTGTCTTTTTCACTAATTTTTTTAATTTATTATTTAATTATTTTTATTATATTAATTAGACTTCCTAAAATATATGAGACTCCTAAAATATATGGTAGGAGAATTAATTAATATTTTCCTTTCTACTAGACTTCCTAAAATATATGGTAGGAGACTTAGTTATATTTTCCTTTCTACTGTTCAATTAAAAAAAAAATCCTAAAACTCTATTAAGAAAATACTTCTATAAATATAACAACAAGACTCCTAAAATATATGGTAAAAATAAGCACTTCTACACTATAAAAAGACTCCGAATATGTATGGTATATTAAGGAGAGAATTGTTGTAGGTGTTTTTTTACTAAAATACATGAAAGAAACGTGTTAAAATATTAGGAGAGTAATGCCAATTATTTATTTTTGTTAAATCATTAACTATCAATTTTAAATCAGCCATGTTCACAAGTACACTATGTTGCTGGTTTCTTCATTGCTGGAGACGATTTGGACAAGAGAACTATGGAGTACTTCATTAAAATTGATTAAGAAGCACCGCTTCGAAAATTTAATGTAAGTGGAATAGCTCCAATAACTCGGTGTTTGCCTTCGCTTTTCTTTATTTCATTGTGACTTAAACTTCTTTAGAATTAGGTATATTCAGTGGACTTTTAGATTCATTAACCTTTTCGTCTTGGTCTTAATTAATTTCTCACTGGGCAGTACTTTTGCACAAAAAATTGACTATATAAAGAACACTTTCAACCATATATGAAGACATTAGCGCAAGTATACGTTTCAAGTTTTTTATTAGAGTAAAGCATCTAGAAACAAATCGGTTTGCCTATTGGCAGAATATGGTTGTTGTTTATCTAACTTGATTCGATTGCATGTCTAGATTGACGGATCCTTGATTTTTCTAACCCTCAACTCCTTCACTATATTTGTTAGCATAATAGAGTTCATTATGTGTGTATATATATATATCTTCTTTGTTTTCATTCAAAATCATTCTTTAGGGTCAAAATTTTCGCTCAGACAAGAATTAGTTGAATCAAAATCGAAGTTTTGTGATCACTATTATATATATATTTTTTATAGTTTACAGAGGTGTTAGATGAATGTCAGTTAACTTTGAAGAATATCTTGTGTAAATGTTAGGTTTAATTGTATTGTTTTGATATTTTTATAATCTTATTGTTTTATTTTAATTTACAGTTGCTAGATGAATGTGGGTCTACTTTTTAGGTTTAATTGTATTATCGTAATATCTCTATTAGTTTGTTATTTTGTGGTAGTTTACCGTTCGTAAATGAATCTTGATCGACTTTGAGAATTTTTGTGTGTAAAATTTAAGCTTAATTGTATTGTCTTTATTTCACTTTTATCTTATTATTTTGTTGTAGTTTACAGGTGATAGATAAATGTTGGTCGGCTTTGAGAAATTTTATTATGTAAAGGTTAGGTTTGGTTTAGTTGTATTATTTTGATATTTCTGTTATCGTATTATTTTGTTATTGTTTACACGTAGTAGATGAGTGTCAGACGACTTTGAAAAAAAAATTGTGGGTAAAAATTAGATTTAATCGTATTATTTTGATGTCTCTATCATTGTATTGTTTTGTTGCAATTTATAGATGATAGATGAATGTCGATGGATTTTAAAAATATTTTTGATAAAGATTAGATTTAATGAATAAATTCTCCATCCTTACATACTCAAAATATATTAAATTTAGTTATAATATTTATTTTTATTATTTAAATAAATATTCTATTTAATATAATATTTGAACTCATTAACGTGAGGTACATGCGCAAGACGCGTACACCTAAACTAGTAATATTAAATATGGGTATTAGTAATGTTGCAATTAATAATATTGCCATTAGGTATACTAACATTGTTTTTTATTGACGGTCTAGTTTGCTGCATTAAGTTAATAGTGTATTAGAACATGATTAATATTGAATGAGTGTATTAGAAGAGGAACGGTACCTTATGTTGTTAATGTCATGATTTACGACGTATACGAATACTGCGAAATAGGATATATCACTAATATAAGTTAACATTAGCTGCATAGATCAATGGAAAATACAAAGTACCAAATAAGTAACAGAATAATATCAAAATTAGCACATGTACTACTCTTTTAACAGTGTGTAAACACGTGATTTTTGACCCTCTCCGAGTTTTAACTTATTTTTCGATATTAAATATTTATATTTTATTCAATACTTATTTTAGGTCTTATTTCATTTTAATATATTTTATTTGAAAATAAATAAATAAATAAAGTTACATTTTGAAATATTTTTATTTTATTTTATTTTTATTTTTATTTTTGAAATAATGTGAAAAAATTCAAAAATATATTTCCCTTTTTAATTTTAATGAATAAGCTAGTAGTTTTAGTATTATCTTAACTATATTTATTTTAGGCTATTTATGAACTTTTATTGTATTTTCTTAAATATAAAAATTAATTAGCTAATATTCTTTTATTTTATTATTTATTCTATATATGTTTAACTTATTATTAAAAAATAAATTATTTATTTTATATATGTTTTAACTTATTATTAAAAAATAAATAATTAAAAAATAATTAAAAAAAGGGAAAAACTTATTCTAAACTACTCCAACCACCCCACCTTTTCGTCAACCCCTCAACTTCCCAAACATACACACTATATTACACACACGACAAAAAAAAAAAGACTCACAAAAAAAGGGAAAGAAAAAACAGTCAACAAGAAAAGAGAAAAAAGAGTTCGAGAGAAAAGTGGGGGGAAACACTAAGAGAAACCAAAAAAAAGTAACACAGAGAAAGCAAAAATGGACAAAAAATTTCTTTTTGTTATAAATATATTACCATATACAGTGAATGTCTACTTTACCATACATAATGAATGTCTAATTTACCATATATAATGAATATCTATTTATCGAAAAGTTAAAAATCCAAAAGTTGTTTTTTTTCCTCTAAATAAAGGGGTTTTCCCTTCATTGTAATTAACCCATCAAGAGAATCCCTCAAGAGAAATAAGAATTACTCTGTTTTCTCTCTCTATTCTTGTTGTTTTATATTTCATAATATGTTATCAGCACGAGACTCTACCAAACAAGGTGAGATTATAAATCAAAAGGTAAATTCAAGGTTAGTAATTCCTTGTATTATTTGTCTTTTGCTACTAATGATATAATTATTGTTGGATTTGAGGAAATATAATTTGGTTGAAACCACTTATTCTTTTAATGTGTTCATGAAGAAAAATATTATTAAAAAATATGATGATGAATTAAGTCTCATCTCATTAAGAGGGTAAGACATTGAGTTACAAGTTTCAATGCATTATGATGATAAGATGTTGGTCTCAAACACTACTAAGAAAATTGAAAAGAACCGACCACAAAAAACCAACCACGCATTGTGATCGGAAAAAACCGACCACATGTGGTCGGAAAAAACCGACCACATGTGGTCGCTTTTATAGTTTAAAATATCAAATAATAATTTCAATAATTTTTGTATTAGTCATTATTTCTTTTAAAAATAAAAATTTAAAAAAAATAACAAAACCGACCACACTCTTTAAAAAAAATAATTAAAAAATATTTTTAAAAAATCGACCACAAGTGGTCGGTTTTTATTTTAAAAAAAAAGAAAATATTTTTAAAAAATCGACCACTTGTGTTCGGTTTTTAATTAAAATAAAGAGAAAATAATTTTTAAAAACCGTCGTTTTAACTAAAATAAAAAAGAAATTAATTTTAAAAAATTGACCACAAGTGGTCAATTTTGTATTAAAATAAAAAGAAAATAATTTTAAAAAATCGACCACTTGTGGTCGGTTTTTATTAAAATAAAAAAAATAATTTTAAGGTTTTTTAATTAAAATAAAAAATAAAATAATTTTAAAAAACCGACCACATATTAAAATAAAAAAAAAATAATTTCTAAAAATCGACCAATTGTGGTTGGTTTTTATTAAAATAAAAAGAAAATAATTTTTAAAAACAGACCAATTGTGGTTGGTTTTATAATTAAAATAAAAAGAAAATAATTTTTAGAAATCAATAATTATATATATATATGTAATCAAATATATATATATATATATATATATATATATATATATATAATTAAAAAGTATTTTAAAATGCGACCACTTGTTGTCGGTTTTATTTTAAAAATTAAATTTAAAATATTTTATAAAAGCCACCACAAGTGGTTGGTTTGAGAATTAAAAAAACTAAAAAAGAAAATAATTTTAGAAAATCGATCACTTGTGGTTGCTTTTGTATTAAAAAATAAAATATTATAAAAAAGAGACCACATGTGGTCTATTTTTATTGAAAAATAATTATATATAAAATCTAATATATAATTTTTTGAAATTACACTGATCACACGTATTCGATAAACAATATATTAATAATAAATATCAATCAAGCTTAGATTTTGTAAAAAATATTATACTAAGAAATATATCAAATAAAATAAATAAATTACGTTAATTATAATCTTTATCTTTTACTTATGTTTCAATATGTAAAATAAATATAATGTAGTGATCGATCGATTAATGATGTAGTAAAAAAGTATTAGAATCTATCCAAACATTTGAATTCTTGATTTGAAATGGTAGAAGTAATAATATACTGTACGTTGAAGTTATATTAATGTAAGCTAATCAAATTAATCGATAACTCATCCAAGTATGTATATGAAATATGTCACATTATATTATTGGATAATATACTCGTGTACATATGTGATGTATATAGTAAGTATTTAGAACTTGATATAGTCGATAGAGTGTATGTATAGGTATATATATATATATATATTATGTAGTAAAGGAATAATAACATAAGATAAACTAATAGATAATTCATCTGAGTATATGTGAAATACGTTGTAATTATTATGAAATAGTAAAATCGTGTACGTAATGTATATAGTACGTATTCAAGAGTTGATATATATATATATATATATATATATAAAATTAACCAATAATTCATCTGAGTATATGTGAAATACATTGTAATTATTATAGGATAGTAAAATCGTGTATGTAATGTATATAGTACGTATTATAGAATTGACATATATATATGTGTGTGTGTGTGTGTGCGCGCGCGCGCGCGTGTATGTATGTGTATATATATATATGATGTAGTGATCGATGAACTATGTAGTAAAAAACTAGTAGAATCTATCCAAACATATTAAATACCTTGATTTAAAATGATCGAAGTAATAATATACTGTACGTTGAAGTTATATTAATGTAAGCCAATAATCAAATTAATCGATAACTCGTCAAAGTATGTATATGAAATACGTCGCTTTATATTACGAGGTAATATATTCGTATACGTATGTGATGTATATAGTACGTATTTAAAACTTGATAGTCGATAGTGTGTATATCTCTGTGTGTGTGTGTGTAAACCGATAATTCATCTGAGTATATACGTTGTAATTATTATGGGATAGTAAAATCGTGTATGTAATGTATATATTCGAAGCTTAAATTTATATATATAAATATATATATATATATATATATGTATATATATATGTATGTATGTATAACTCTTGTGTAGTGATGTACGTAATACATAGTCAAAATTAGACACATAGGAAGTAACATTAGCTTTTTAGACGTAAAAAGTTAATTGGTAAATAAATTTTTGACTTTTGGCATATAAGTGTGGTCATTTGAGAAGTGAATTACTGATATGGACAAATATATATATTTTTTAAATTCATAAAAAAATCCCCAGGTAATTTATCCTATGGATTTATTTAGAGTTATTTGGGTGGAAATTTATGTAATGGATTTTATTATCTGAAAAATTATTTGGGAATTTTGTGTTGTGAATTTTGCTGGGGATTTATTCTTGGGGATTTACCTACGAAATTATTACTTGCGACATTACCTGGAGAAATGTATCGGTGGCTATTTTATCTCTAGGTAAATCCGCAGGTATATGGACAAATACATATATTTTTTAAATTCATAGAAAAATTCCTAGGTAATTTATCCTACGGATTTACATAGAGATATTTTGGTAGAAATTATTTGGGAATTTTGTTCTGCGAATTTTGCTGGGAATTTATTCTTGGGGATTTACGTGCGAAATTATTACTTGAAAAATTATTGGAGGATTGTGCTGCTACAAATTTAGCTGAAATTATTTCTTGGGGATTTACCTACTAAATTATTACTTGGAAAATTATTGGGGGATTGTGTTGTGTTGACACCCAATTTTGACCTCCCGATACTCCTCTTAGACTGCTATTTTAGCAAAATTATTAATTTTAAATATTTATATTTTCTATGCATTATCTTGATATCAAATAAATATTAACGTGTCGCTTTCATGATTTGAAAATATATGATTTATTTTTATATTATTATTTTTTATATTATATAATATTTTATATAATTTTGCTAATATTTATTAAATATTACTACTACTACTACTACCTCCTATTGACCTCCCGATGCTTTCTAAGGTTTCTTTACCTAATTTTGACCTCTTGATGCTCTCTAACACTGCTATTTTATCAAAATTATTTAATTTTAAATATTATAATATTTTACACATTATTCTTGTATAATATTATCAACGACGTGTCGCACCCATGATTTAAAAATATACAAATTATTTTTTTATTAATTTTTATTATCATTTTTTATAATTTATTAATTCAAATATAATATTTTATTTATTTATTTATTTTTTATAATTTTATAATATTTAATATGCACACTCACAATTTACAAATACATTATTTAGTTTTTATTATTATTATTAATAATTATTTATTTTTACTATAGCAATCACTCTTTTAATTATTTGTTTATTTAATTTTCTCAGCATATTTATTTTTAACTTAGTTTTGCCAATTTATGATAATTTTAGCCTAGATTTTGCCTACTTGAGTTTAATTTTAACTCTTCAATTCAATTATGACCCAATTTTAAATATCTTAAAACTTTAAATCTCAGCCATAGATCAAATTGATCAATGACTAAGATTGATTCTCCATCTATTTCCTTTTCAAAATACCAAAAACCAAACCCTAACCATTTTTTACCTACAACAGCCACTTTCTTCTCTCTCCCTACGGTCTTTTTTCTCTCTGTAAACTCCACCATTACAATCGCCCATTTCTTCTTCTCCGGCTAACCGCGTCACCGATGCTGCCGCTACTCCGACGCCTCTCCTCTCCCTCACCCCGCCGTCGACTCCACCAGTCGAGATACATACACACAATTATATATCTATATATATTTGTATATGTATATTTTTCCTGTGTATGGTTTGAAAACCCTAGATCCACTCCTAAATTCTTCTTCTTATAGGATCTGCTTGTTAATTAGGGTTTTGTTGGTACCAAACATGGTGGGCTCCACACCGCCTAAGCAAATTCAGCCGCCATCTTCTTCTATGGCGGCGACGGCATCAACTGAAGAAGAAGCTATGAAGAGAAACACTAATTGTGTTTACTTTCTTGCTTCTCCTCTTATATGTAAAAAGGTATGGCTCTTACTTTTTTTATAATTTTTTTATTAATAAATGTTTTTATTTACTTGAGATTTAGAGTTTAGTACTTGTTTTATTGTGAGATTTATAGAATTTTAAGGTTTAGTTGGGATTATTAGTTTGTTTAGAGATTTGTATGTATGTTATTA
>NC_061111.1:232490689-232635990 GCF_002878395.1 Capsicum annuum | reverse complement strand
TGAAATTTACTAAAGTAAAAGGTACATATCATGGTAAACTTAGAGTTTACTAGAATAAAAGCTATTAAATTGACATGAACGATTGCGACATTCCAAAGATGTGCATACTAAGTATTGAACATATATTGAAGAATTAGAAAATTCTTCATTACTTTTAATATTGTGTGTTGTCATGATAAGTTGGTTGGACCAACTAATGTTGGGATTTGATCCCTCAAAATCTGAAAAGTATAAAAGGTGAATATGGGCCCTTTAACCAATCATGTGATATATTAAGATGCATCGATATAAGATGATCACTTGTACGTTTCTTGTCAACCTATAATTTGACATTCATAAAGTTGTTTGCTCAATAAAATTGTGTTAAGAGCATAACTTTCAAATTGTGTAATTAAGACAATTCATCTTGATGATGATGGTTTGGCATGGAATGCCTTTGATAAATAGCTAAATCATTACTAATGAGAACAAAGTTTCATGTGTTTGTATGAAATATGATATATTGCATACTATAGCACTTGTATGCATTAGACCAATAAATTATGATTATTTCTACCCTCTCAACTGGTTCAAGATCAGGAACCAACTATTTCATCTAATATTTTTGATGTGCGGTGTATGATTAATAAATTTACCATAATACACAAAGATGAATTACTCAAAGAAGATGGAGGATGTATGCTAGTTGTTCTAACAAAGGGGGAGATTATAAGCAACTATGAGATATGTTAAGATTTGTCATCAGATCCTCATTCAAAAGATAATTCAAGTCAAATGCTGAACGCATCTCATATTTAAGCTGCAAGTGCTCCTATTTTATGTTCACAAAGGACAAAGTCTATGCATGCGTGAAGCGTAGTAGATCAATCGATTCCAAATGAAATAATCCTTGAAAAGGATAAGGAGTAAATAATCATAATAAGAAGTCAATGTGCTCTTGAAGAGCCTATGACAAAACACTTCATAAACCTTATGAGAGGTTCAGGTACTTGAAAGTAAACAAGCGATGAAATCACAAAATGTTATGTCACACTATGAACTGATAGGAAATGAATTATCATTAATATCTTTGATACAATATTGGTGCAATATTGTGAAAGATTACGAGGATCTGAATTCTATGTTTATTTAAGCATTTCGACATAGAAGCATTTATCAAGTAATATAAAAGGATGCATCTTGATAAGCATAAAGCTTATTTGATTTGTTGTCCAGACACTTGAAGATGTCAGGCATGAAATGCTGAATATGGTCACTTGACAAAATTTATATGAGAACTTTTTAAGGATTCAAAATGTTTAAAACATATAAAAGTTTCTGAAAAACTTATTTATAATTCTTATATTGTATAAGTTTATAGCTTGAAAATTACTGAAACTCTTGGAGAGTTTTCAAAAGTAATAGAATATTTACTTAAATGAGAAACATGCATAATTGAATAAGGATTCATTTCGATCTCAAGAAAAGAAAGAGGAACTCCCTGGTTATGAAGTACTATATCTTTGTGCAATTGGTGCACTAATGTATCTTGCAAATACTACAAGGCATGACATAGCCTTTTTCGGTCAATTGGTTAGCAAAGTATATGTAGTTTTTCTCCTACTAGGAGACATTAAAATATAATCAAACATATGAGCTTATTTTATTCTAAACATTGTAGTCCCGATCTTATTGGTTATGCTAATGTTGGGTACTTATCTGACCCGTATAAAGCTCTATCTCAAATAAGCTATATGTTCACATGTGGGGATACTGTCATATCTTGGAGATATACAAAAGAGTCTATCTAGCCACTTCATCGAATCATGCTGAGATAATAACTATTCATGAAGAAAGGAAAGAATGAGTATGATTGAGATCCATAACACATCTTATTCAAGAAAAATGTGGTGTGAAATGTGACAATGTACCCACAATTTTATATGGAGATAATACAGC
Source organism: Capsicum annuum (assembly GCF_002878395.1). NCBI lineage: Eukaryota > Viridiplantae > Streptophyta > Magnoliopsida > Solanales > Solanaceae > Capsicum > Capsicum annuum. The sequence goes on along the minus strand of NC_061111.1, from coordinate 232,634,052 downwards.
ATGCATAACACAACTTAAGGGAGGATTCATAAAAGGAGATAGAACGAAGCACACTTTAACAAAACTTTTCTATATACATGAGCTCCAAAAGAATGATGATATTAACGTGCATCAAATTCTTTCAAGTGACAATGTGACCGATTTATTCACCAAGTCTCCTTCAATTGCAACTTCCAAGAAGATGGTGCATAAGATCGGGATGCAAAGGCTCAAGGGTGTTCTCATTAGGGGGTGTTAATGCGCGTTGTACTCTGTTTCTCTTACGAGGTTTTGTCCCACTGGGTTTTCCTTGTAAGATTTTTAATGAGGTAGCCTATATGCGTATTGTTAGAGATGTATACTCTTTTTCCTTCACTCGATTTTTTTCACTGGATTTTTTTCAGTAAAGTTTTAACGAGGCACATTATCTATCAATTAGACATTCTAGGGGGAGTGTTATAAATATATTACAATATATAATGAATGTCTATTTTACCATACACAGTGAATATCTACTTTACCATATATATGAATATCTATTTATGAAAAAGTTAGAAACCCCAAGATTGGTTTTTCCCTATAAATAAAGGAGTTTTTCCTTCATTGTAATTAACCCATCAAGAGAATTCCTCAAGAGAAATAAGAATTACTCTCTCTTCTCTCTCTTCTTGTTGTTTTATATTTCATAACACTTTTAGAAATCTTAGAGAATTTTTTTAAAAATATGTGGTAGACAACAAGTTGGAGTTTGACGTTTGGATCGTGATTTCGAGTTCGTAGCTTCTTCTTTCTTTTATTGTAAATTATTTTTGCAAGAGGTAACCGTCAATCCTTCTTTGCATTATGTAACGTCGCCATTATACGAGAATTGATTCCATTAATATGAAGTTTCTCAAGTTTCACTTGTGTTTAAACATTCATAATTTTATATAGTTAAGTCCAGGAAAAATTGATATAATAAATGATTATTTTTTGCATGCTTAACTTAATTTATTTTTCCTTAAATTGATAACAAATTATTCCGCACAATGTTAGTATTGACATATAACGTGGAATATATAGTAGGTAAATATTAGTTCATATATTAGATCTAATAAAGGATAAATAGTAATATGAAATACGTTAGTGAATTTGGGTTCTTTAACATTATTTCTTTTGGCTCCACATTGTTAGAATTGAAGTTAGTATAACATGAAAATGAAAGTGAAAAAATGCACACACGCACACGTTTACACATCACACACAAAACTTTTTTTAAAGAAAAAAGTTAGGAAAAACAAAAAATCCCATGCACACACTAAAAATCACATGCACGTACAAGTTTTTTAAAAAAAAAATCAAAAGAGAGAAAACAAACAAACAAACAAAAAGATAGTGGACAGATGACAAAAATGATAAATAAATGAAAAAAAAATATTAAAAAAGAGAATGGATAATAGTTTTTTTTTTTTTTTTTAAATTTTATTATTATTATTATTATTATTATTATTTTCCCCCTTTTCTTGTTTATTTCATTGTGATAATTTTGTCAAATGTAGCTTTATTAATTTACTTTGTTACGGATTATGTTAATTTGGTATTTAAGTAATTTTGTTAAGCTTATATGTTAATTTGTTCGCCAATTGTAGAATTAATCCTTGTCATTCTAAATAAAAAAAAATGAAAAAAAATAAAAAATAATAAAAAAAAAAATATCTATTTATATTCTCCAGGCCTAGACCAATTTTCTTCGACTTTTTAATAAAACTACTGAGGTGAGAATGACCGAGATAGGTTGCGGTTTTATTCAAAACCTGTTGTTATTGATAAAAGAAAGGGGGTGGGGTGGGGGTAAACCAATTGTAAGGGAGTGAATTCATAAAAGAACGAGTTAGGTTCTTAACCTCAAAGAAATTAAGATTTAACATACATGAGAAAGTTAACGATGAAGTTGGAAAGTCCTGCTACCGACCATTCGTTGTAATAAAATTTAACATACTAGTTGAAGCCGATCTAATTGGGTTGGGTAGATTCTAAACTTGTTAGGTGCTTATTTAAATTGGAAAAAATAGGAACGATTCATAAATGCCTCAAAGGCACGGAAAATATATCAAAACTAGTGGTATGATCGAAAAGTACTGTTACCGGCAAGCCACACATTAATATAATTAAATAATTCAAAATAAATTAAAAGCGATATGTAATAACTTTTAGGCTAACAAAATGTTATATATATCTACAAGATTAATTTTAGCCAAACATAAGTCATTAAAGCTGCCCTGTTAGAACCGCGGGACTCGAGGGGTGCCTCAAATCTTTTCCTCGATTAGCAGAATTCCTTATCCGGTATTTTATTTTCGCAGACCAACAAAGAGTCATTTTCTTTTGATTAGGGATTCAAAAAGGTGACTTGAAACACCATAACTCAATTCCAAGAGGCGACTCTGTAAATAAAATAATTTCTATTCAAAACCGTCATTTTAATTGAAAAAACTCTTCGACCTTTGGTGGAAAAGGAGTGTGACATCTCTGGCGACTCTACTGGGGACAATCAGAATTTGAGCTTTTATATTGACTTGTTTGGCTTTACTTGATTTTTGATATTATATTTGTCGGCGTAAGCATATTATTTGCCTACCTATTTGCTACTTTGATATTATTTGAATTGTAATATAAATTGTCTTCTCTCGCGCACCCATCTAAGTCTGTTGAGATACTTTATATTCGGAGATATGGTATACGCTCCCGAGCCTTGAGATATCAGAGATGCGACAACACTCTTAGGAAGGATTGTATAGTCACACATGATTTAGGATTAGAGGGACTAACGATGAGGCGGGAAAGCACTGCTATCGGTAAGCTATCCCTGCTCGACTCGAGTTGTTCGCTCATTTTACAGCCAGTCTAGATACCTTTCTCCATCAGGTTAAATCTAGTAGAACTGAAACTTACACGTGGTTATTCCTATTAGGCTCCTCTTTATTTGCATCACATGCATCTTTGACTTGGTGGGGTTCGGCACAGAGGATGGGCCCATCTAGGACATGTGTCTCTCTTTATAATTTGCAACATGTGCATCCTATGTGCTCTTTGACATTTACTTGGAAGGCCCATTCTATTGTTGACCGGCATTAGGCAGATTAGTGGAACAATATGGATTATTTTTTTCCTCCAATTTTAATAATCGTTTTCTCAAAAATAAAATTTTGAAAATAAAAATTAAGTTTTTAATGTCTTCAAGAACTACTCATGCCTGATTCTCATCTTGTTGAGATACGTAGGCAACCCTTATTGAGTTTGTTGATATTCTTAAGAAAAAGTTTTGAAAATTTTAAACCTGACACCTGAGTCGAAATAGTATTAAGGTGGTTGGTTGTGGTTAAGATGTCATCTCATCCAGACGATATCAGGTCTAATGAAACAACGAGATGAACCATAAAGATGGTATAGAGTCTGACAAGGGAGAAGACCAAAATCAGTTAATTCTGCAAGAATTTACATCAATCGATGAGAATAGGTTGTTGAAACAACACATAGCGAAAATATATCAAACTTGGATTGATGGGCAAACCCTGCCTTCCTCAATCCCTGGACTTTAGAATACGAATGATACAAGTTCCACTCAAGCCAAATTGGTGATCCACTTCACCCACCTGGATTCAGCCCATGTATTAATATGTCTAGCGCTGCTGGCACCTTTACCATGCGCCCTAAAAATCCATCTCTCACAAATAATCAACTTTTCATTCTTGTAGTGTTAACTAATGCAAATCCTCAATTAACGATACAGAAGCCTATTGATGAGCTAAATCATGATCAATTCTATCACCCTGAATTGACTTTCAAACCACCAAATTCATATTGTCCTGCTAAACAACATGATTCCCTTGTCATGATTAAGAAGTCTGTTAAGAATAAGGAACATGAAGAGATGGCCAGGAAAGTGAGAAGTCTACAATAAAATATGAGAAATATACAAGGATTAAGAGGGAAAAAAGGTGTTTCATATAAAGATTTATGTATGTTTTCCAATGTCCATTTTCCTCTAGGGTTCAAAATGCCAAAGTTTGACAAGTACAAGGGGCACGACGATCCTTTGGCTCATTTGAAAAGGTTTTGTAATCAACTAAGAGGAGTAGGGGGGAAGAAGAATTAGAGATGGCTTACTTCAGAGAGATTCTGGCAGGGATAACTTTAGAATGGTTCATTGATCAAGATATCACTCGATGGCATGTTTGGGATGACATGGCTCAGGATTTTGTCAAGCAATTTCAATATATTATCGATATCATGCCAGATCGTATTACACTTACCAATATGAGAAAAAGGACCACCGAAAGTTTTTTAGATTATGCTGTTAGATGGAGGGAGCAAACTACTAGAGTTAAGCCATCAATGAAGGAGTATGAGATAATTGATATTTTTCTCCAAGCACAGAAACCTGACTACTTCCATCATTTGCTTTCCACTATTGGAAATACGTTTGTCGAGGTCATTAACATTAGCGAAATGGTAGAAAATAAAATAAAGTCCGGTAAAATTATAAGCCAAGCTGCTTTGAAAACAATTGTGTAGGCATTTCAAAATGGTTCAGGAGGTTTTGAAGGAAAGAAAAGAAAAGATGATTTGGATATTATTGTGTCAAGACTGCGACAAAGTTCGAAAGGTCCGTGTCACCCATGCGCGCAATCTCATTCCCAAATCTATGTTCAAGACCCATATAACCATCCATGATACTATGTTCCTACCTAAAATTCATTATATTCCATTCCATCTCCTCAGTATCCTATTTATAATGCACAACCATATGTCCAAGCCCCTTCTTACTTGCAATGACGTACATCAACCCCTCAGAATTATCCTTCAATTCCACAAACATACCCAATCCCCACTAGACTCAATTTTCACTCCAAGCCAAATAATTAAAAGAGGCAGAAGCTAAGGGATAGTTTTACACCTATTGGAGAATCATATACTAACTTATTTCTAAAGTTGAGACAAAAGGACATGATCACTCCTCTTCTTGGGTACACCCCTGACCCACATTTAAGAAATTTTGATCCTAATGTACGATGTGTATATCATTCTGATGTTCAGGGTCACAGTACTGAAGATTATCGTGCTTTGAAAAGAGAAATAGAAAGGATGAATCAAGATAAATTGATTATGGTGCAGGACATTGATAGTGGTGAAAGCTCTAGTCATGCTGATATGCAAACTGACTAAGATCTCAAGCTCCATAATTGAGAAGTCACTCCTTCCCTTACTAGGAAGGATTTGTGGTAGTTTATTTTGTTTTTCTTTCTGTTATGCAAATTATTTTAGAATTGTAGTTCAGAGTCTATCTTGTTTTGTTTCTTTGTCATTTACGTTGAAACTCTGCCATCTTTTCTGTCAATAAATGTTGTGTCTTTTTTTTTATTTATTTAATATATATAGTGTTTGTTTGTCTTTTCTTTCTTTACATAGTTCTTTCTATGGGGATTCTAGTGATATGACATGCATGTTGAATTTTCAGCCAGATCTTAAAACCTAATCTAATCCTAAAACATTCGATTAAGAACCTAGAGTTGAAAAAAAACATATAAGAAAATAAGTAAAGTATTGAGATGTTTGGTGACCAAGTTAAAGGATCACTTAAATGGATTGAGGTAAATCACTTTGTGAATCAAATTGACCCGGTCATCAACGAGAAGGTCCATATCAAATACTTTAAATAGGAGTAATCAGGGGATCTATAGTCTCTATTGTCAGGAGAAGCAAAAGAAAGTTAGCTTAAAAAATGCATAAATCCACTAATGGGAGAAATACGGAAGATAATTTGACCTTTATGTTTGACAAGTGCATAAGAAGTAGTGACGCATGTGCTTAGTCACGGTCAATGTTGAAAAGATGCGTATGATATTCATGTTCCACTCCCAGATTGCATATTAAGTACTTGTATTTTTAAGGATTGATATGACGAAGCCATTTCATTCTGCTATCCAAATATTGTGTCATCCTTTGTTACCCTTTTTTGAGATTTAGTTTTATTTTATTTCATACCCCTCTTTTGAAATAAAAATAGAGTTTGAAAAATAAAAAAGAGGGTGTCAAGAAAAAATGGAGTCAGAGAAAATGTCAGGAAGAAAATGGAGTCATAAAAATGTCAAGAAAAGAAATGGAGTAGGAAAAAGTCCCCAAAAGAGAATAATCAAAGAAAAAGTAAAAAAAACAAGAGAGTCAATGTTCGATTCAAAAAAAAATGACTTACCTGAACTACGTTTGACCTGATTCTTGCCATGAAAAGGTACATAGGCAGACCTACTCTGGGTTTAGGTCCAACCAAGTGAAAATTCAAGCCCAGTATGAAATAAAACTGGGGCAAAAAATTATTTTCCTTAAGAGTCGATTCCAAAATTTGTATGTTTCACCTACTATCATGTAAAATTTGGAGCCTCATGCCGCCCTTTCTTTCTAACATTTTCCAAAAGCCAAGTTACAACTAAAAAAAGACCTTCAAATCAATCTTTAAGAATGTCAAGGCTAAACATGTTGTGGGTGCATAATGTTTCATACCTTGGGCTTCGTTTTCCTTTAAGAAAAAGTGAGACAGTCTTATTGGTGAAAATCCTAAAGGGAACCATAAGGCAACGATGAGTTAAGAATGAAATGAAAATGAGATAGGCTTGTTGGAAAAAACCTATTAAGATATCACTGGCAGAAGGAGGATTGTGATTTAGAGGGGACATGTTCAAGAATTGCTCCATTTCAAATGCAATAAGTGGGCAAAAGTTGTAATGATTAGTGTGGGTAGATCAGGTTATTTAATCCAAAATGCATGTCATAATTATTGGAATCGGCTACCACACTCAGATAAGTTTTTCTTTTTGTCATTTCAAAAAAGATATACCTATTGTCTTTTTATTTCTTTCTATTATTTTTATTTTTATTTTTGATTTTTATATCTTTGTCGTCAAATGAAAAATTATTTCCATCTTTTACATATTTTTTGAGTCGAAGTCATGTCAAGTCAAGTGAGAAAGAACTTCAAAACTTGCTACCAACTCCTTCAATCATATAAAGCAAAACAAAGGGCTGACGACAAAGATAGCATATTTCAAAATAAAGTACGGTACTCAGGAATGCTTGTGACCTGACAGTATCTTTTTTACTCATGAAAAGATTAAAGGTATATTAGAAGTTAAACCCAGAGGCATCATACAAGAGAAATATGATTTGAGTCAAGAGTTTCAGTAGTCAGAATTTGGGGTCAGAAGTACAATAAGTCAACAAATACCTATCAATGATTTGCAATAGAGCGGAGCATGACAAGTGCAAGGACGACCGCATCAATAGCCAAATGCCAAAAATCAACCACCGTATTTTTAAAATTTACAAGTTTTCATTGTATGAAACAGAGATGAATATTTACTTCAAATCAAATGATTTTAAGCTTAGATATCAGAAAGATGTAACTCCTCACTTTTGTAAATACAAAAGGCAATATTGCTACACATGTTTAGTAATCACAATCATAGTGAAAACTCATTATCATGTACCCCTAGGAGACACACTTTCTTATCTGGGTAATTTAAGTTTCATATGTTAGGTGACGTACTTCCTAAATTAGACTTTCACTCCTAGAAGATGCACTTTCTAGTCGAGTTATTTCATTTAACACCTAGGAGATGCACTTCCTTGTTCGGGTATTTTGGTTTTTATTTGTCAGGTAACGCATTTCCTAACTTGAATCTTTACTCGTAGAAGATACATTTTCTAGTTAAGTCATTTTATTTAACCCGTAGGAGACACACTTCCTTGTCTGGGTATTTTAGGTCTCAGTCATTAGGTGAAACACTTCCTAACTTGAACCTTCACTCCTAGAAAATGCACTTTTTAGTCGAGTCATTTCATTTTACCATTAGGAGACACACTTTCTTGTCTGAGTAATTTAAGTTTCATGTGTTAGGTGACGCACTTCCTAACCTGAACCTTCACTCTTAGAAAACGTACTTTCTAGTCGAGTCCTTCCGTTTGACCCCTAGGAAACACACTTCCTTGTCTGGGTATTTCAGGTTTAAGTCGTTAGGTGACACACTTTCTAACTTGAACCTTTACTCCTAGAAAACACACTTTCTAGTCGATTTATATCATTTAATCCCTAGGAGATGCACTTCCTTGTATAGGTAATTTAAGTTTAATGTTTTAGGTGACACACTTCCTAACTTGAACCTTCACTCCTAGAAGACCCACTTTCTAGTCGAATCCTTCCATTTGACCCCTAGGAGGCACACTTTCTTGTCTGGTATTTTAAGTTTAATGTGTTAGGTGACGCACTTCCTAACTTGAACCTTTACTCCTAGAAGACGTACTTTCTAGTCTAGTCCTTTTATTTGACCCCTAGGAGACACACTTCCTTGTCTGGGTATTTCAAGTTTAAGTCATTAGGTGAAGCACTTCTTAATGTGAAACTTTACTCCTAGAAGACGCATTCTATAGTCGAGTCCTTCAATTTGACCCGTATGAGATACACTTTCTTATCTGGGTATTTCAGGTCTAAGTCGTTAGGTGACGCACTTCTTAAAGTGAACCTTTATTCCTAGAAGACACACTTTCTAGTTAGATTACTCCACATTAACTCTCAAGAGACGAACTTTCTAATTTTGGCCATCATTTTTACTCTAAAGAGATACATTTATTTACCAAAGTCCGATTCACCCCCCTTTCTGTACTTTTTTTAAAAATAATTATGATCTGGTGACACTCACAAAATTTTCTAGTACAATCTGGGGAAAAAGTTTTGTTCGTATTGTTTGAGATTTTACTTTATACTTAGGATCCTCCTGGATAATGAGAATTTATCCTATGCTTAGGACCCTCGTGGATAATAGGAACTTTATTTTCTTCTCAGGACCCTCCTGGATAATGGGACTTTAATTTCTGCGCAGGACTCTTCTGGATAATGGAAACTTTACTTTTCTACTCATGACCCTGATGGATAATGGGACTTTTTTTTTCTAGTTCACCTTTTACTTTGAGTTTAGAAACATGTTTGGAAAATTAGAAATGGCAAGTCAGGAACCCGCCTGAAGAACAAGGTGAAGCAATAGCAAGCCAAGAGCTTGCCTGAAGAACGAGGTAAAGTAATAGCAAGTTGGGAGCCCGCTTGTAGAACAGGGTGAAGAAACAACAAGTTAGGAACCCGCCTGAAGAACAAGGTGAAGAAACAACAAGTCAGGAACCCGCCTGAAGAACAGGGTGAAGAAATAGCAAGTCAGGAGCCCGCATGAAGAATAGGGTGAAGATTTTCAAATTCAAGTCAGAAGAAAGTGTGAAGAACAAGTCAATTTTCAAGTTCCTCTCCAATACCAAGAATCAAAATAGAGGCATATTTCATTTTTGAAGATCCAATTTGAAATAACGACTATCTCACCACTCGAGAAGTCATGAAGATTCAAGTCAGGATTTCAGAAAAGATGCATAGATATGATCTTTTACTTGTATCTTCATTTTCAATTTTTATTTTTTTAGTTGGATGTAAAAGCAGAAACCACGAACTGGAGACTCGACGAAACCTCACTTGACTTCAAACTCATTGTTTCACCTTTTCCCCTTATTGAACTACACATTACCTGATTCCCTTATAATCTGGGATATGTAAGCGGTCCAAAATCAGGACTCAATCATATCTTTTCTTATATTTTATTTTATCCTTACCTTTCAAATAATCGGAGGGTCAAAACTCATCTTTTTATCACCTTCTTTGTATGAAAACTTTTCGAGATTTGAAACAAAGAGGAGCAAAATGTAGACGCGTGATTTTTTACCCTCTCCGAGTTTTAACTTATTTTTCTGCATTAAATATTTGTATTTTATCTAATATTTATTTTAGCTCTTATTTTATTTTAATATATTTTATTTGAAAATAAATAAATAAATAAAATTATATTTTGGGATTTTTTTTAAATAATGCAAAAAAATTCAAAAATATATTTTCCTTTTAAATTTTAATAAATAATCTAGTAGTTTTAGTATTATCTTAATTATATTTATTTTAAGCTATTTATGAACTTTTATTGTATTTTCTTAAATATAAAACTTAATTAGATAATATTTTTTTATTTTTATTATTTATTTTATATATGTTTTAAATTATTATGAAAAAATAAATTATTTATTTTATATATATTTTAACTTATTATTATAAAATAAATAAATAAATAATTTAATAAAAAGGAAAACTTATCCTAGACTACCCCAACCTTCCCCACCTTTTCCTCAACCCCTCAACTCCCTCAACTTCCTAAACATACACAGTATATTACGCACAGGGGAAACTTAGAAAAAAAAAGGAAAGAAAAAATAGTCAACAAGAAAAGAGAAAAAGAAAGTTAGAGCCCGTTTGGAATTGCTGTTACAAAGCTGCTTATTCGAGAAGCTCTTTTATAAAATGGCTTTTCGAAAAAGTGCTTTAAAAAAACAGTTTGTGTTTGGTAAATTCATTTGAAAAGTGTTTTTGATAATCAAATTGTGTTTGGATAATCTTTTTCAAGAAGTATTTTTTTTAGATAAATGATCAAAAAGGACATCTATCAATAGACTTTTATTACTAAAATCAATAGAGAAAATTTAATTTAAATATCTATTATAATATTTTAAATAAATATTATTTATTTAATTAAAAAGTACGTACTCTAAAATTTTCAATCAATATTTATATACATAAATACATTAAAAAAATTAAATGGTGTTATATTACTTAAATAATTTAAATATTACTTAAAACATCAAACAAAAATGAATACAAAATTTATTTTATAAATTAAATCACTACATATGAAAAAATTAATGACAAAAATAATTAGTCCTTCATACATCACAAAAATTTTCAATGATTTTTTCTCTAATTTTATCATGCAATGTCTCTATACTTGTAGAATATCTGTCTTGTATTTCTGAAGGTATACCAAAAGGCTGGCCTGCTTCTTCGATCTCTGTGATGATATCTTCGTTAATATAATAGTTAAAGTATTTATCAGTAGTAGAGTGTTGTTGTATGAAATTATGTATAGCCATAGTAGTTGTAACAAGATGAACTTGAGTGTCGAATTTAAAAGATGACATTGAACGTAGGAGAGTAAATCTATTTTTTCAAACTCCAAATGTTCTTTCAATTGTACAGATCAATTGAATCTATTTGCTTTTTGTTACCTTATTTTAAAATTAGAATCTATCTTCTTTTTGCTACCTTATTTTTTTGATACATTTACTTTGTCAAATTTACTAAAAGTAAGAAAGCACTATAATCATGCTTACAAATATCTAAATGAGATAATATCTGTTATTTTTTACCTTTTCTTTTGGATATATTTTTATCGTGTCAATTCTAAAACTAAGTAACCAAATTCATATATGTATACCACTTGATAACAAAAATTTAAAATAAAATTCTATCTGTTATTTATTATTTTTTTAAATATATTTACTGTATCAAAATTTACTATGAACGTATATATTTTTACTGTGTCAAAATTTACTGTGTTATTCTATCTGTTATTTTAAATATATATATATATATATATATATATATATATATATATATTGTAACAAATATGTCATTTTTCATGAATTATTTATTTAAAATTAAATATTTGAGAAAAAATTTGCATGTGCTATCAAAATACAATCTTGTAACATGATTCATCTGTCAATTGTTATCATTAATAATAAAATATAAAAAATTATATATTATTTAGTCATTATCATCAATGGTTTTTTTCAAATTTATTTTAAGAAAACGAGTGAAAATAAAATAACAATATATAAATCATAATTAATTATGACGTAAATAAGAAATGTAAAATTTTAAAAATCAAACGTTAATCAAACTTGTAAGATATGTTAATTAATTAATAAGAAATATGTATGTGTGTGTGTGTGTGATAGGGATATTTTTGTCATAAAAAAATAATTTTCTTTTTCTGCTGCTGCTTCTGCTTTTTTTGAAAAGCAGAAATTTTCTGCTTCTTTCTAGAAGCAAAAAAACTGTTTCTGCTTATTTTTAAAAGCACTTTTACAAGTTTACCAAACTCCTTTCTTTTGAAAAAAAGTGTTTTTTTTTCCTCAAAATAAGTGCTTATTTTGGAAAATAAGCAATCTCAAACAGACATTTCGAGAGAAAAGTGGGGAAAAAAGCTAAGAGAAACCAAAAGAACAGTAACACAGAGAAAGCAAAAAAAGACAAAAAATTTCTTTTAGAAATCTTAGAGAATTTTTTTTTTAAATGTGGTAGACAACAAGTTGGAGTTTGACATTGGGATCGTGATTTCGAGTTCGTGACTTCTTCTTTCTTTTGTAGCAAATTATTTTCGCAAAAGGTAACCCTCCATTATTCTTTGTATTATGTAACGTCGCCATTATATAAAAATTGATTCCATTATTATGAAATTTCTCAAGTTTCACATGTGTTTAAACGTTCATAGTTTTATATATAGTTAAACCTAGAGAAAAATTGCTATATTAAATGATTATTTTTTGCATGCTTAACTTAATTTATTTTTCCTTAAATTGATAAGAAAATTGTTACGCACAATATTGGTATTGACATATAACGTGTAATATATAGTAGGTAAATGTTAGTTCATATATTAGATCTAATAAAGGATAAATAGTAATATGAAATACGTTAGTGAATTTGGGGTCTTTAATATTATTTCTTTTGGCTCCACATTGTTAGAATTGAAGTAAATATAACATGAAAATGAAAGTGAAAAAATGCACACACATGCACACGTTTACATATCACACAATTTTTTTTTTTAAAAGAAAAAGATAGGAAAAACAAAAAATCCCATGCGCACCCTAAAAATCAAATGCACGTACAAGTTTTTTGTTTTTTGTTTTTTTAAGAAGAGAGAGAGAAAACAAACAAACAAACAAAAAAGAGTGGACAGATGCCAAAAATGATAAAGAAAGCTTTGAAAAGAAAAATTAAAAAGAGAATGGATAACAATTTTTCTTAAAAAAAATTGTTAGCTAATTATTATTATAATTATTTCCCCCCTTTTCTTGTTTATTTCACTGTGATAATTTTGTCAAATGTAGCTTTATTAATTAACTTTGTTACGGATTATGTTGATTTGGTTTTTAAGTAATTTTGTTAAGATTATATGTTAATTTGTTTGCTTCCTAGTCGTTCTAAATAAAAAAAGAAAAGAAAAAAATAATAAAAATAAGAAATATCTATTTATATTCTCCAGGCCTAGACTAATTTTCTTTGACTTTTTAATAAAATTAACTAAGGTGAGAATGACTGAGATAGGTTGTGGTTTTATTCAAAACTTCTTGTTATTGATAAAAAAAAAAGTGTAACAACCAATTGTAAGGGGGTGAATTCATAAAAGAATGAGTTAGGTTCTTAACCTCAAAGTAATTAAGATTTAACATACATGAGAAAGTTAACGATGAAGTTGGATAGCCCTGTTGCCGATAATTTGTTGTAACAAAATTTAACATACCAGTTAAAGCCGATCTAATTGGGTTGGGTAGATTCTAAACATGTTAGGTGCTTATTTAGATTGTAAAAATGGGAACGATCCATAAATGTCTCAAAGGCACGAGAAATATATCAAAACTTGTGGTGTGACCGGAAAGTACTGCTACCGCCAAGCCACATATTAATATAATTAAATAATTCAAAATAAATTAAAAGTGAGATGTAAGTAATTTTTAAGCTAACAAAATGTTATATATATCTAAAAGATTAATTTCAATCAGACATAAGTCATTAAAGCGACTGTGCTAGAACCAAGGAACTCAAGGAGTGCCTCATACCTTTTCCTCGGTCAACAAAATTTCTTACTTGGTCTTTTATTTTCGCAGAACAACAAAGATTCATTTCTTTTTTATTAGGGATTCAAAAAGGTGACTTGAAACACCATAATTCAATTCCAAGTGGTGACTCTGTAAATAAAATAATTCTTATTCTAAACCGTCACTTTAATTGAAAATCCGTCGACCCTAGGTGAAAAAAGGTTGTGACATAGTGAACTTTGCACGTCATGAGTAATGCCCCAAGATCCCATCCCAAGACATCACACGGTGCTTAAGGCCACGCGCGGCGTCAAGCTAACCTTCTGAGCCTGTTATCACTTCTATAACTCACTATGACAATAATCAAGTTGTAATAAGGAAGAATAGTCATGTTATAAACATACTGGAATACCAATAGATACTATCCTGTACAATCAAAATACTGAAGTTCTGTACATACTAGTACTCTAGTCTGACAAAGCCTCTACTACATAAGACTGAGGAGCCATTAGGACAGATCCCCAACTGACTCATACTGAACTGGGAATAAACAACCCTCTACTATCAAGACAAAAATCAGGGACATAGGTCCTCCAACCATGAGGACTCACCAACTGTACGAATGTAGATGGAGGTACTCGAAGATCATTGTCGCTGCTGAGACTGAGCACCTGAACCTACATCACAAGAAAATATAGAACACAGAAGAGTATGAGAATCAGTACTTGAGAATATACTGAGTATGTGGGGGTGGATGCAACATTTTAAATAATATCATAAATGTATAAGAAAATCATGCATGCTGACAATAATACCTCCCTTCGCTTGAATTATCTGAAACATTATTCCCATAAGTCATCAGTAATAACACATGCTTCATAAATCTCATAAATTATTTAACTCAACTCAAATTCTTTGACTCGTGACTTAGAGTGACTCAGTAACTCAAGGTACTCTAATCATTATGAACTTGGGAGTTTCTTATAACCGACATAACTACACCATGTGAGCCGCATGGAGTCCAATATTTTGCCCTCCTAAGGAGAGAACCCCGTATTGGCGGGGGTGTCGTACTCTTGCCAAGGAGTACAACCTCAATTTCTCAATCACAATCCCATACTCGGCCTTTGACCCACAATCATCAATATCAATCCTACGGTGGCACGTAGTTTTGGAGAAATACCACATTTTCCGCTCGGTGCTAAATACTCCTCCCAGACTTAGCTCAGAACGCGTTAGGAAATCCACCGTAATCAATATCAACTCATGTGTCTATTATAAAGACCATAACATAAATATATATCTCGTCTGTAAATCATAAACATCTTGTGGATTCCTAACTCGACTTAACTTAACACAATCTTTCTCAATATCAGGTACATTTGCTTCTCAAATCATTTCAAATATCAAAAGTTTTAAGGAAACATCATAGGACTCATTCTTGACTCTCAAGTTCAATATTAATATGTATTCAATAATCAACTTCTCATGGAAGGCTTAAATCATGACACTTATCTCAACTCATTCGAAAATCATCAATTCATAATAAGAATATTCAACTCATAGCATAAATCCTCAATTAAAGAAATATGATGGTAAATATATCATAATATCAAACTTAATCAACTCAAATCTCATAAATCATTAATAGAGAATTTTGGGTGTAATCCCACTTTGCAAATTCATGTAAATCAATAATAGAAATTAAATCTTTAGGCACAAAAACTAAAAGAGTGTTCTTGTTCAAACCTTACATACCTTGATTATGGATTGGAATGGAGAAACTTATTATAGACTCCTTTTCCACTTCTTGAGTTAGGGTTCTTGATGTTTTTGACTTGGGTACCTTGAATCTTGAACCAATTTGTGAAATTTATGGTTGGATTCTTGATGTTCTTGAAAGTTTGGATTGGATTTTGAGAGAGAAACCCTAGTGTTCTTGATGAAATGAAAGAAGAATGAAATTTTCTTCTTTAATTGGATATATATAGAGGGTTAAAATGGGTGGAAAAGGCCAAAATACCCTTTTAAAAACGCCCCTTAATTGCTGAAAAAAATGGCTGACGACATCCATGACAAGTCGTCAGACCCGTGATAGGCCGTACGAAATGTCATCACAAAAGGGTCAAAGTTTTGATTTTCTTCCTAAGGCTGACGACATCATCAGAAATGTAGTCAGAAAGTGACGATGTCGTCAGAAATGGCGTCAAAAACGTGACAGCCCGTCAGAAACGTCGTCATCCTTTTCCAGATTAATATGCTGGTGTAAAATAGGTATAACTCTTTGCTCCGATATCGGATTTTGGAGAAATTGGTATCATTGGAAAGCTAATTCAATTATATATCTGTTGATGGGTTATGAGCTCAAAAATTCCAAGTATAATGAGAGATATGCTCGTTTGAAGTTGACTATACCAATATTCTTCCCAAGAATTAAATCGGTAAGAAATGTTTTGATTCATCCAATTGTTAGGACATCTTTAAGGCCTTAATACATACCATCCTTGATCAGAAAACAACCCAAAACATTATAATTTATTTCTCTTGAGCTTGATTCATGGTTGCACTATTGGTTAGAGTCTCGGGGTATTACAATATCTCCCCCTTGGAAACATTCGTCCTCGAATGTTGCTAGATAGGCCAAGAATAAGAGAAAATGAGGACGTATAGCTGGAACGACTCACTAAAAGGGTTTACTTCACTCTAAAACTTTGAGTACTTCACAAAATGCATGAATCATAGAGAGAATAACCATATAACTGAATACACTGGATTAGAAAGAAACTGGATTAAGGAAGAATAGTACCTTAGGCTTGATTTGAACTCGCGGAGAAGAGATGATGGTATCTGGTTCACATATCTGCCTCTGCTTCCCAAGTAGCACCCTCGATTGATTGATTTTGTCACAGAACTTTGACAAAGGGAACTTCCTTATTTCTTAGTCTACGAACTTGATAATCTAGGATTTCAATCGGAACTTCATCATACGAAAGGCTATCTAGAACACCAAAACTTTCTGACGGATCAACAACAACAGAATCACCAATGTGCTTCTTGAGCATAGAAACGTGAAAGACCGGATGGACAACTGACAACTCGACAGGCAATTCAATCTCGTAAGCTACTTTCCCAACATGATTCAAAACTCTATAAGGGCCAACGTATCGGGGACTAAGCTTCCCTTTCTTACAAAATCTTTTCACCCCTTTCATGGGTGAAATCTTCAAGTACACCAGATCGTAAACCTCAAACTCAAGAGCTCTTCTTCTCACATATGTATATGACTTCTGACAACTCTGTGCTGTCTTCAAACTTTTTTGAATCAGCTTAACTTTCTCCATATCCTCAAACACAGCATTAGGTCCACTCGCAGCGGCTTCACCCACTTCAAACCAGCCTATGGGTGATCTACATCGCCTTTCATATAAAGCCTAAAATGGAGCCATCCCAATGCTAGCATGAAAACTGTTGTTATAAGCAAATTCAATCAATGGCAAATGTTCATCTCAGCTCCCTTTGAAATCGAGAACAATGCCCTCAACATATCCTCCAAGGTCTGGATGGTCCTCTCAGCCTGACCATCGATTTGTGGATGAAAAGCGGAGCTAAGATGAACTTGGGTACTGATACCCTTCTGAAAAGCCCTCCAAAAAAAAGAGAAGTAAATTGAGTACCCCTGTGGGAGATAATAGATAAAGGAACTCCATGCAACCTAACTAACTCTCGTAGGTACAACTTAGCATAGTCCTCAGTGGTGAAAGATATATGCACTGGCAAGAAATACGCGGACTTAGTCAAACTATCTACAACGACCCAAATCAAATCATGATGACGTCGAAAGGAGGTAAACCAGTCACAAAATCCATATTTACTTCCTCCCATTTCCAAGTAGGAATACTGAATTCTTGCATCATTCCACCAGGTCTTTGGTATTCTATCTTAACCTGTTAGCAAGTTGTACACTTCTCTACAAATTTCTCTATATCCCTTTTCATACCATTCTACCAATAGATTTCTCGCAAATCGTGGTACATCTTGGTAGCACCGAGATGAATAGAATATCGCGCGCCATGCGCTTCAGCCATAATTCTCTGCCTTAAATCTTCAACATAAGGCACACATAATCTATTATGAAATCTCAATACACCATTTCACCCTTGGGAGAAAACTCCACCTTTTGGTCTTTAATTGACTCCTTCAGTCTGACCAAGCTAGGATCCATATCTGGCTTTTCCTTTACTTCCAAAACTAGAGAAGACTCGGACCTACTCTGGACCCAAATATAACCTTCAGCTGAATCAAGCAATCTAACTCCCAACCTAGCTAGACAATGCACCTCACGAGCTAACTCCTTCCTATCTTCCTCGACCTATGCTACACTACCCATGGATGACCTGCTAAGGGCATCTGCCACTACATTGGCCTTGCCTGGGAGATACAGCACATGCATATCATAGTCCTTTAACAATTCTAACCATCGTCTCTGATGAAGATTCAACCCTCTCAAAGTAAACACATACTATAAACTCTTATGATCCATAAAGACATCAACATGAACACCGTACAAATAGTTTCTCCAGATTTTCAAGGCAAAAACCACTGCAGCTAACTTGAGGTCATAGGTCGGGTAGTTCTTCTCATGCGGTTTCGCTGTCTGAAAGCATAGGCTATAACCTTACCTTTCTTCATCAACATGCAACCCAACCCAACTCTAGAAGCATCACAATACACCACAAAATCATCCACACCATTTGGAAGGGTCAACGCAGGGGCCGTCTTCAACTCTTGAAAACTCTTCTCGCAAGAATTAGACCACAGGAATTTAACTTTCTTTTGGGTCAATCAAGTCAAAGAAGATGCAATAGAAGAGAAACCCTCAACAAAATAACGGTAGTAGCCAGCTAGACCCAAGAAACTCCTAATATCTGTAACGCCTCGAAAAATGAGTCCCGACGCATCCCACGGTGCTTGAGGATACGAGTAGCCCCAAGCTAACCCTTTGAGCCATTTTCATTCAGTTCAACACAAATCAACGGGGTTTCTATAAATAACCCTCAAATATCAACAGAGTAATCATCATCCAAGAATAAAAGAATTTCAGAAAGATAACAAAATACAACTTATTAGTCAACTTCCAACGTCTATACTAGTCTGACAAGCCTCTAAGAAAATCAATAAAACCAGCGAGCCATTGAGACATGCCCCAACTGACTCATACTCAGTTATCAAATGTAAACAATTCTGTGAAACCAACATCAGACATCACGTCCTCGAAATATGAGGACTCACCACAACAGAGGATGTAGAACAGCGTGCCTGAACCGAGCACCTGAACCTACATTCCGAGAAAATGCAGCCCACATCTAAAGATGTGGGTCAGTACCATGGAAAGGGACCGAGTATATGGGAGTGTATGCAGTTTTATAAACATTATTATCATAAATATTTATAAGAAATATGCAGGATGTATGAAAGACTCACATAGCCCGAAGAAAATCATCATAATCATAAGAGGATGAAATAAGTACAATAACACATGTGAGTCATCATATAATTTGTCAATCACTTTCAGTTCATCAAGAATATCAATTCTCATAATGTAAATATCATTTAAATCTTTCGAAAGAATAACTTTCACAATTCCACTTTCAAATCACTTCACTATTCACCATAGACACAAGGAAACACACACATACTGGGAGATCCTATAACCGACATAAACCATATGATTAAATATAACTTATAATGCTTCTAATAGGCTTTAATATAGGGTTTGGATGGATTTTGGGTAACAAGAAATGAAAAAAACACCTCTAAAAATCAAATAATTCTCGAATTTGTCCTTTGGTGGACTGTTTTGATAGTTTGAAATAGATCAACCATAACGTTTTACTCCGATATCCAAATTGGATGAAACTAATTTCATTAGAAAGAGAACTCTCATATCTTTCCGTTGATATATACTATATCACCCAGATCATTGTGTACGATGAGTTATGATCGTTTGAAGTTGACCCAAAAATTCTTTTTTGATAGGCTGAAGTAGATTGACCATAAATTTTTGCTCCGATAGACAAATTGGAAGAAACCAATTTCATTGGAAAGAGGACTCGCAGAGCTTTCCGTTGATATATAGTAAATCACCTAGATCATTATGTACAAGGAGTTTTGATCATTTAAAGTTGGAGCAAAAATACGTCAGGCCTCAGTACTTTTTCCTGTACATTTTAATGTTCACTACTATTCACGGTTCGATCGGAATGTTCATAACTCATCGCTCGGGTGTCCATTTTGGATGATCCATATATCGTTGGAAAGCTTATTCGATACTCTAAGCAATGGTGGGTCATAATCTATGAAATTCTGCATGAAAAATTTACAATTCATTCTAGAAGATAGAAGTGAGTCGAGTCTTCAACTCCTGAAAACTCTTCTCACAAGATTCGGACCACAACAACTTCACTTTCTTTTGGGTCAACCGAGTCATAGAAGATGCTATAGAGGAGAAACCCTCAACAAAACGGTGGTAATAGCCAGCTAAACCCATGAAACTTTGGATATCATTCAAAGAAATAGGTCTAGGCCAATTTCTAACAGCTTTGGTCTTTTGGGGATCAACTCTAATACCCTCGAAAGAAATGATATGACCCAAAAAAGCAGCTGACCTTAGCCAAAATTCACACTTACTGAACTTGGCAAACAACTTGTGATCTCTAAGGGTTTGCAAGACAGTTCGGAGATGATCAGAATGTTCATCCTTTCTACGGGAGTACACCAGTATATCATCGATGAACACTATGACAAACATATCCAGATATGGTCTGAACACTCGATTCATGAGGTCCATAAAAGCTGCTGGGGCATTAGTTAACCCAAAAGACATAAAAAGAAACTCAAAATGGCCATAACGAGTTTGGAAAATGGTTTTCAGGATGTCACACTCCCTAACTTTAAGTTGATGATAGCCGGAACGAAGGTCTATCTTTGAGAAATAACTTGCACCTTGCAATTGGTCAATCAAATCATCTATTCTCGGAAGGGGGTACTTATTTTTTATGTTGACTTTATTCAGTTGGCGGTAATCAATGCACATACGCAAAGAGCCATCTTTATTTCTTACAAACAACACAGGAGCACCCCAAGGAGAAACACTGGGCCTTATGAAACCCTTATCTAGTAGATCTTTGAGTTGCTCTTTCAACTCCTTAAGTTCTGCAGGGGCCATACGGTAAGGAGGAATAGAAATGGGCTGAGTATCGGGAAGAAGATCAATCCCGAACTCTATCTCTCTATCAGGAGGTATCCCTGGGAGATTATTCGAAAAGACATCAGAAAACTCATTGACGACGTTAACAGACTGAAGAGTTGGAGTCTCAGACTTAATATCTTTGACTCTAACCAAATGGTAAATACACCCCTTAGAAATAAGCTTTCTATCTTTGAGGTAAGAGATAAAATGACTCTTGGGTAACACAGAATTTCCAAACCACTCAAACACGGATGCAACCGAAAACTGAAACTTGACCATTCAGGTCCGACAATCAATAGAGGCATAAGAAGAATACAGCCAGTCGATACCCAGAATCACATCAAAATCTACCATGTCTAACTCAATCAGATCAGCCAACAAGACTCTATGAAGAATGATAACAGGACACTTTTTATACACTTTCTGGGCAACAATCGAATCACCCACTGGGGTAGAGACTAGGATAGGCTCAGGAATAATCTCAGGACTCATTTCAAAATTCATAGAAATCAAATGTGTAACATATGAGAAACTAGATCCAGGATCCAACAAAGCATACACATCAAACTGAAATATACGAAGCATACCAGTAACAACATCGGGAGAGTCCTCCTGTTCCTGGCGGGACGGTAAAGCATAGAATCTATTCTGGCGCTGCTCGCCAGCATTGCTAGAAGAGGCGTCCTTAGCTGGGGCTGGGCGAGTCGCTGGAACTGGAGCACTAATAGTTTGAGTCTGGGTCTAAAAGCGATAGTCACGACGCCCTTGTCCATCCTGTGGACAATATCTAACTCTATTACCCATGTCACCACACCGGAAACAACCCCTCTTCTCACCCCAACACTCACCCGAATGAGCCCTACCACACTTAGGACACAGGGGACGATTTGGCTTACTGCCAACACTGTACTGGGACCTGGATGCATATGACCTTCTACCTTGCTCCTGCCTACCTCTAGGAATGGGAGCACTAGCAGATGACGGTGCTGGCATAGACGAACAGTACTAATACTGAGGGTGACTCCCTCCCTGCGATCTAGTCTGACCCTGTCCGTGCTGCTCGGACCTAGCTCTCTTATTTCCTCTCATTTTATCTCTCTCTTTAATCTTGTCTGCCTCAATCTGGTGGGCATGAGTCATTAGCCTAGAAAGATTCATCTCACTATTCAGCATAGCAGACCTACACTCCTTAACCATATAACTAGACATTCCAGTCACAAGCTTACTCATACTAGCCCGATTATCAACCACTAAGTCAAGAGCAAACTTGGACAACTGATTGAACTTTAAACAGTACTCCCTAATAGTCATAGAGCCCTATCGCAGGTTCATAAACTCTTCCATCTTCGCCTCCCTCATCTTCAAAGGAAAAAACTTATCTAGGAATGGATCCTGGAACTCTTACCAAGTTATAGGGACAACTCCCTCACCTCTACCTTTCCTCCAAGCAACAACCCAGTCATAAACAAGGTCTTTCAACCTATACACAGCCAACTCTACACTATGTTTCTCAGATACATATATCACCTGAGTAATCTTACGCACCTCCTCTAAAAACAATCATAGATCCTCATCAGATTTGGACCCATAGAATTTCGGTGGATTCATTCGCATGAAGTCACGGATCTTAGAAGCAGCTGAATTACCTCCCTACTACTGTAGAGCCGGGGCCGGGTTGGCCTGAACATTTGCAGTAACATCTTGGGCCAGCGCCTGAAAGGCTACCCAAAATTCAGCATGAGACACATTTTCATTCAATGGGTCAGCGGGTTGAGGTTGCTGACCATCATTATTTCTTCTCGCTCGACGTGGAGGCATATTTCTGAAAGAGGAGAGCACGAACCAATAGCAGAGTAAGACACTTTAAGCATGATAAACTTTTGAAAGAAAGAATCACACTTTTTCCTAAAACGTCTTGTAGCCTCTTGCTCATAGATGTGGTGCGCTACACACCGATGATCAAGACTCTACTTAACGCGGCTTGTCAGACTCCCTAGGACACCTTAAAACCTTAGGCTCAGATACCAAGTTTGTAACACCCCAAAAAATGGGTCCCAGAGTGTCACATGGTGCTTGATGCTATAAGTAGCCCCAAGCTAACCCTTTGAGCCATTTTTATCAGTTCAACACATCCAAGAATAAAAGAATTTCAGAAAGATAACAAAATATGACTTATTAGTCAACTCACAACATCTATGCTAGTCTGACAAGCCTCTAAGAAAATCAATAAAACCAGCGACCCATTGAGACATGCCCCAACTGACTCATACTCAGTTATCAAATGTAAACAATTCCGTGAAACCAATATCAGACATCACATCCTCGGAATATGAGGACTCACCACAACAGAGGATGTAGAATAGCATGCCCGAAGAATCACTGTCGAACCTGGAACTGAGCACCTAAATCTATATTCCGAGAAAATGCAGTCCACATCCAAAAATGTGGGTCAGTACCATGGAAAGGGACCGAGTATATGGAGGTGTATGCAGTTTTATAAACATCATCATCATAAATATTTATAAGAAATATGCAGGATGTATGAAAGACTCAAATAGCCCAAAGAAAATCATCATAATCATGAGAGGATGAAATAAGTACAATAACACATGTGAGTCATCATATAATTTGTCAATCACTTTCAGTTCATCAAGAATATTAATTCTCATAATGTAAATATCATTTAAATCTTTTGAAAGAATAATTTTCACAATTCCACTTTCAAATCACTTCACCATTCACCATAGACACAAAGAAACACACACACAGGGA
Organism: Capsicum annuum; assembly: GCF_002878395.1. Lineage (NCBI taxonomy): Eukaryota > Viridiplantae > Streptophyta > Magnoliopsida > Solanales > Solanaceae > Capsicum > Capsicum annuum. Next base: position 232,610,279 of record NC_061111.1, on the reverse strand, counting down.
GATCCTATAACCGACATAAACCATGTGAGCTACATGGAGTCCAACGTACAACCCACATTGGGGAAAGCCGTCCTATCCTTTCCATCGGAGTAGGACTATCGATATCAAATCCACACAAACTAGTAATCACAATATAAATCAACCTCAAGCTCACTCCTACGGGGGTACGTAGTTCTAGGGAAGTAAGGTCGCTTTATACCTCCCACTCGGTGCTAAAGATTTTTCCTGAACTTAGCTCAGATCATTTCAAAGACAATCCATAACAAAACAATTTCAGTAATATATAAATATACATTGGGAGCTATCATGCTTCCCATCTATCAAAATCAACCACGTTGAGGATTTCTTTCACACTCGAGTTCAAAACAACTCCATTAAGACCAAAAGGTCAAATCATTCAAAATACCTCAAATATTCAACATCAACGTGCTTATAACACATACTTTCAACAAAAACACAATTTCCAATGGGGAGTCACGACCCAAATATCAAAATCATGATAAATATCGTTCAAGATTCATGCTTTATATCTCCACACATGTAAATTCATCTTTCAAAATCATAAACATCAAGATTTCATAATAATCATCATAAGATATGGGTTTATGCTTCAAATTCATAAGAAATCAAATAAAAATCATGTCTTTGTAAAGAAAATTACTTTTGGGCACAAGAACGAAAGAAAGTTCTTGTTGAAAAACCCCACATACCTTGAATGATGAACTTTAGATCGATACTCATTTTTGAGATGTTAATCATGCCATTGAATGATGGTTCTTGGAGTTCTTGAACTAGGAACTTGGAATCTTGAATAAATTTACAGAATTAACGGTGAACTTTGGAGGTTCTTGAAGTTGGATATAGGAGCTTAGGATTTTATTTTTGAGGGAATTTGATGAAATATAACATATAATGCTTCTAATAGGCTTTAATATAGGGTTTGGATGGATTTTAGGTGAGGGGGAATGACCAAAATGCCCCTAAAAATCAAATAATTCTCGAATCTGTCCTTTGGTGGACTATTTTGATAGTCTGAAGTAGATCAAACATAATGTTTTAATCCGATATTCAAATTGGATGAAACCAATTTCATTAGAAAGAGGACTCTCATGTATTTCCGTTGATATATAGTATCTCACCCAGATCATGGTGTACGAGGAGTTATGATCATTTAAAGTTGATCCAAAAATTCATCTTCGATACGCTGAAGTAGATTGACCATAACGTTTTGCTACAATAGACAAATTGGATGAAACCAATTTCATTGGAAAAAGAACTTGCAGATCTTTTCGTTGATATATAGTAGATCACCCAGATCACTATGTACAAGGATTTATGATCGTTTAAAGTTGGAGAAAAATATGCCAGGTCTTAGTACTTTTTCTTGCACATTTTACTGTTCACTACTATTAACGGTTCGATCGGAATATTCATAACTCGTCGCTCGGGTGTCCGTATTTTATGATACACATATCGTTGGAAATATTATTCGATAATCTACACAATGGTGGGTCATAATCTAAGACATTCTGCACGAAAAATTTATAATTCATTCTAGAAGATAGAACCCAACACTTTTACGCACAAAATTTCAATGAAAAATTTCTTGGGGTATTTCAATATCAGACAGGGAAATAGGTCTAGGCCAATCTTTCACAGCTTCTATCTTTTGAGGATCAACTCGAATACCTTCAGAAGAAAAAATACGACCTAGAAAAGCAACTGACCTTAGCCAAAATTCGCACTTGCTAAATTTGGCAAATAGTTGATGATCTCTTAGGGTTTGCAAGACTATTCGGAGATGATCTGCATGGTCGTTCTCACTTCGGGAGTATACAAGAATATCATCTATGAACACAATAAAAAACATATCCAGGTACTGTCTGAACACCCAATTCATGAGGTCCATAAAAGCTATTGGGGCATTTGTTAGCCCAAAGGACATGACTAAGAACTCAAAATGACTATATCGGGTGTGGAAAACTGTCTTTGGAATATCACACTCCCTAACTTTAAGCTGGTGATAATCGGATCTCAAGTCTATTTTTGAGAAGTAACTGGCACCTTGTAGCTGATCAAACAGGTCATCAATTCTAGGATGAGGGTACTTGTTCTTGATTGTGACCTTGTTAAGCTGACGATAGTCAATGCACATCCGCAATGAACCATCTTTCTTTCGCACGAACAGAATGGGTGCACCCCAAGGAGATATGCTAGGCCTTATGAAACCCTTATCTAGAAGATCTTTGAGTTGCTCTTTCAACTCCTTAAGTTCTGCGGGGGCCATACGATAGAGTAATAGGAATAGGCTGCATGTCGGGGAGAAGATCAATTCTAAACTCTATCTCTCTATCGGGAGGTACCCCTGGGAGATCTTCTGGAAAAACATCGCAAAACTCATTAACAATGTTGATCAACTGAATGGTCGGAGTCTCAAACTTAGTATCTTTAACTCCAACCAAATGATAGATGCAACCCTTGGATATCAATTTCCTAGCTTTAAGATAGGCTATGAAATGACTCCTTGGAGATACAGAACTTTCGGACCACTCAAAGGCTGATTTATTGGGAAACTGAAACTTGACTACACTGCTACGACAGTCTATAGACGCATAACAAGAGTGAAGCCAATCCATACCCAAAATCAACCATGTCTAGCTCAATCAAATCTGCAAATGTTACTGTGTGAAGGACAGTGATAGGACACTTCTTATAAACTTGCTTAGCAATAACAGGTTCACCTATAGGAGTAGAAACTATAAAAGGCTCAGGAATCTTTTCAGAATTGATCTCAAAATTCACAGCCACTAACGAAGTCACATAAGAAAGACTTGACCCAGGGTCCATCAACACATACATATCAAAATAAAATACATAGAACGTACAAGTAACAACATCTGGTGAATCCTCCTACTCCTGGTGGGGTGGTATAGCATAAAAGCAATTTTGGCGCTGACCACCGGCAGTACTAGATGAGGCACCCTGAAGAGGAGTAGGACAAACCAAAGGGGCTGGAGTACTAATATCCTGACTCTGGGGACGAACATCACGGCTCCCTTGTCTAGTATATGGGCAATCCCTAAATTTGTAGCCCAACTTACCGTAACCAAAGCAACCCCTCTGATCGACTAAGCACTCACCGGGATGGTCCCTACTGTACTTTGGACATGGGGGAGAACGAGGTCTGTTACTCACACTATCCTGAGATCTGGACACAGTAGGTCTATTACCCTGCTCCTGCCTGACTCTGGATGTGGGAGCACTAGCTGATGACAGTGCTGGCACAAAAGAACGGCTCTGAAACTGAGGGAGGATCCTTGCAGAAAATCTACTCTAACTATACCCCTGCTTCTCTGATCTGACTCTCTTATTCCCTCTTACTCTTTCCCTCTCTTTCACCTTGTCTGCTTCAATCTACTGAGCAGGTATCTTTAATCTAGAAAGATCCATGTCCCTATTGAGCATAGAGGACCTACACTCTTTCACAACATAACTCGATGCGCCAGTCAAAAACTTACTCATACTGGTCCTGGAATCAGCCATCATACCGGGAGCATACTTAGACAACTGGTTGAATTTAAGACAATACTTCTTAACTGTTATAGAGCCTTGTCTCAAGTTCATAAATTCTTTTAGTTTTGCTTCCCTCAGCTCCGGGGGAAAGAATCAGTCTAAGAACACATCCTGGAACAACTGCCAAGTCATGGGAGCGGCATCCTCCCCTTTACTCTTCCTCCACAGCTCCACCTAATCATAAGCAACATCTTTCAAGCGATAGGAAGCTAGCTCCATACTTTCTTCCTCTGTTACATGCATAATTTAGGTGATCTTTTTCACCTCATCAAGATACAGGGGGTCTTCACCTGCCCTTGACCCATAAAACTCTGGCGGATTTATCTGCATAAAATCCCAAACTTGAGCTGTTGTAGAATTACCTTCTTACGAAGGTAGAACAACATCCTGAACATTGTCCTGAGCATTGGCGGTAACTGCCTGGGCAAGCGCCTGAAAAGCTGCCTAAAATTTGGTATAAGTCACTGTCTCATTTAAAGAATCAACGGGTTGAGGTCGTTCGTTGTTTCTGCGAGCACTACGAGGAGGCATTTTCTGTCATAAGAGATTACGAATTAATAGTAGAGAGAAACAGTCATAGGCACAAAAGACTTTTGAAAGAGAAAAATGACTTTTCCTAAAACGTCCAGCAGTCTCTTGCTCATAGATGTGGCGTGCTACACACCGATGATCAAAACTCTATGTAATGCAGCTTGCCAGACTCCCTAGGACTCTTTTAAATCTTAGGATCTGATACCAAGCTTATAACGCCCCAAGATCCCATCCCAAGATGTCACACGGTGCTTAAGGCCTCACGCGGCCTTAAGATAACCCTCTAAGCCTGTCATCACTTGTATAACTCACTATGACAATAATCAAGCTGTAATAAGGAAGAATAGTCATGTCATAAACATATGGAATACGAAGAGATACTATCCTGTACAATCAAAATACAAAAGTTCTGTACATACTGGTACTCTAGTCTGACAAAGCCTCTACTACATAAAACTGAGGAGCCATTGGGACAGATCCCTAACTGACTCGTACTGAACTGAGAATAAAAAACCCTCTACTATTAAGACAAAAATTAGGTACATAGGTCCTTGAACCATGAGGACTCACCAACTGAACGAATGTAGATGGAGGTACTCGAAGATCACTGTCGCTGCTGAGACTGAGCACCTGAACCTACATCACAAGAAAATGTAGAACACAGAAGAGTATGGGAATCAGTACTTGGGAATGTACTGAGTATGTGGGGGTGGATGCAACATTTTAAATAATATCATAAATGTATAAGAAAATCATGCATGCTAATAATAATTCCTCCCTTCGCTTGAATTATCTGAAACATTATTCCCATAAGTCATCAGTAATAACGCATGCTTCATAAATCTCATAAATCATTTAACTCAACTCAAACTCTTTGACTCATGACTTAGAGTGACTCGGTAACTCAAGGTACTCAAATCATTATGGACTAGGGAGTTTCTTATAATCGACATAACTACACCATATGAGTCGCATGGAGTCCAATGATTTTCTCTCCTAAGGAGAGAAATCCACATTGGCAGGGGTGTCGAACTCTTGCCAAGGGGTACAACCTCAATTTCTCAATCACAATCCCATACTCGGCCTCTGGACCACAATCATCAATATCAATCCTACAGTGGCACATAGTTTTGGGGAAATACCACATTTTCTGCTCGGTGCTAAATACTCCTCCCAAACTCAGCTCAGAACGCGTTAGGAAATCCACCTTAATCAATATCAACTCATGGGTCTATTATAAAGACCATAACATAAATATATATCTCGTCTGTAAATCATAAACATCTTGTGGATTTCTAACTCGACTCAACTCAACACAATCTTTCTCAACCTCAAGTACATTTGCTTATCAAATCATTTCAAATATCAAAAGTTTCAAGGGAACATCACAGGACTCATTCTTGACTCGCAAGTTCAATATCAATATGTATTCAATAATTAACTTCTCATGGAAGGCTTAAATTATGACACTTATCTCAACTCATTCGGAAATCATCAATTCATAATAAGAATATTCAACTCATAGCATAAATCCTCAATTCAAGAAATATGATGGTAAATATATCATAATATCAAACTTAATCAACTCAAATCTCATAAATCATTAATAGAGAATTTTGAGTGTAATCCCACTTTGCAAATTCATGTAAATCAATAATAGAAATTAAATCTTTAGGCACAAGAACGAAAAGAGTGTTCTTGTTCAAACCCCACATACCTTGATTATGGATTGGAATGAAGAAACTTGTTATAGACTCCTTTTCCACTTCTTGAGTTAGGGTTCTTGATGTTTTTGACTTAGGTACCTTGAATCTTGAACCAATTTGTGAAATTTATGTTTGGATTCTTGATGTTCTTGGAAGATTTGGATTGGATTTTAAGAGAGAAACCCTAGTATTCTTGATGAAATGGAAGAAGAATGAAGTTTTCTTCTTTACATAGATATATATAGAGGGTCAAAATCAGTGAAAAAGACCAAAATACCCTTTCAAAAATTCCCCTTAATTGCTAAAAAAAATGACCGACGACATTCGTGATAGGCCGTCAGACCCATGATAGGCCATCATGAAATGTTGTCACAAAAGGTTCAAATTTTTGATTTTCTACCTAAGGTTGATGACATCGTCAGAAATATCATCAGAAAGTGACAACGTCATCAGAAATGGCATCAAAAACATGACATCCCGTTAGAAATGTTGTCAGCCTTTTCTAGATTGATATGCTGGAGTAAAATGGGTATAACTCTTTGCTCCAATATCATATTTTGATGAAATTTGTATCGTTGGAAAGCTAATTCAATTATATGTCTGTTGATAGGTCATGATATCAAAAATTTCAAGTATAATGAAAGATATGCTCATTTGAAATTGACTATACCAATATCCTTCCCAAGAATTCAATCAGTAAGTAATGTTTTTATTCACCCAATTTTTAGGACATCTTTAAGGCCTTAATACACACCATCCTTAATCAGAAAACAACCCAAAATATTATAATTTATTTCTCATGAGCTTGATTCATGGTTGCACTATTGGTTAGAGTCTCGGGGTATTACATCTTGCAATTTCAAATTTTAGATCTAGGAGAAGAAAAAGGAAAAGAAAAGATGTAGGGCTGGTTGACTTGTATGCGATTGCTGTTTTTTAAACAAAAATGTTTGAACCTCCCATACACATCATTTCTAGGTTCCCTGATTTGGGTTGTAAAGCAAACTAATCAGTAATGACTTTCTCTTTCTCGTATACTAGTGTGCCCGTGCATTGCAGATAAAACAGCTATGTTTCATAATATGTGATATAAAGAGTTATGCTTCATAGTATGTGAAACAAAAATTACATTGTTATGTTTTTAGGTTTTAAAGTACTACATATAATCATTTGTTGGTACAAATAGTGCTAGAGCTGTGGTATATTGTTGGTTAGTTGTAGAAATAACATTTTGTTGAAGACAGTGGTGGAGAACTAAGACTACCTTTTGTGAATTGAACTTCTTAAACGTCTTCTTCTTTAGGTGTTCCTTTCCAGATAATAGAAACCAAATAGTAACATAGTATGTTCCTTTGCAGCGAAGGCAGTTTTAAGGCCTATTTCGTCTATTGTTCCATTATCTTGAGCAACTTCTATAAAAAAAAATTTGTTTAGAGCAGATAGCCTAACAATTCTCAACTAATACATGAAACAACATGAGAAATTAGGAAAATGGGGGGTCCTATTCATCAGTAAGCAAGTAGATGATATTATTATTATTATTATTATGCAATCTCAAATCAACAAACTATTGAGAGAAACCAAATAATTAAGTTAAGTTACAAAATTCAATTTTACATGATACCATTATTATCTTGAAACATGCTTGTAAACAAACTTCTATGTTATTCTTGTCAAGAGAATTGGCAAGACTGCAACTGTTAATGATATCAAGAATTTAGCGAAGAGCAGGGGAATAATAGGGTAAGGAGTGTAACGTGAAGGTTTTTTCCTTGAATAATACGAATTCCTAAAGATTTAGTCGACTTAATCCTTATAGGAACAATATGAATGTGATACTTGTTGAAACCTAAATTTAAAAAATCAGAGATAAATTAAAAAACAACCTCGAAATTATAGTTGTCCATGAAACTTCATTTCTATCGAGTTTTGTCAAGCTTTTCTCATTCAAGATTTGCAGTAATAAAATAATTATGTACAACTAAGTTAAATCTATCAAATTCATTCAACATATGATTAAATTCTTTGAACAATTAGTCTCTTTTTTGTGAAGTCATTCACAATGGAGACAATCTTGGTCTCTTTTTTGTGAAGTCATTCACAATGGAGACAATCTTGTGTACATTATCTTTCAAGTTTTCTTTTGAATTGGATAAGAGAGACCTGATAATACTTCTCATTTTCAAATCTCTAAATTTTTGTTGCTTCTTTACTTCAGTTTAAAATTTTTCTAGATGTTTTGCTCGTCTTGCTTGGGTTTACAAATTCTTATCTACCCAAAACGGATTAGCCCAAAAAATTGGGACTTTCTAGTTGGGAAACAACATTACACTTACCATAATTAGCCAAATAGAGAAAATGAGATTACCTATACGTTCAATACTGAAACGTCAGTTATTCCTTTGTATTTCTAATTATTAGGAAACTTGGAAACCTAGTGAAATCTTATTTTTATCTTCTGTATCTATGTAAAACTTAAAGGATATAATTTAAATTGCTTTCTCACAGCAACTACACTTTTCAAGACCATTCTTACACCAATCGACATTGTATCCCTGGTAACTAAACTATACTGAGTTCCAGCATCAAAACTCTCTCTTACCAACTCTTATACCTACAGTAGTATGAAGAAAACTACTTGAAAAGTCCAAAGGCCATTTCAGGCTTCGGAAACACTTCCTACTTCAAATGAACTCATTAATATCATCATAATTTCTCCAAGCTGAATGAGGAGCAGTGCCACTTCTACTCCTCTCAACTTCACCCTTAATTATTACATAAATGAGAGTAATAACTTTATTTAAGAACCAAATTGCTCATAAGTGGAAGGAATAAAAGGGTGTCCAGTGTTCTCATCAAAGTGACCATCAAGAATGTAATTTAGCTCCAAAACCATATGATGATATATATAACACAAACATTCAGGAGCAAAACAAAGATTTGCAGTCTCACCCCAAACCAATAAATATAGACATACATACAACAACTCACGATGATAAGAATTAAGATTTTTCCCATTGTAAATGTATATCTATATATACATCTTATGTTCTTCTTATCTTGCACTAATAGTAGTTTTCTTTGTTTCCTCTCTTTGGACCTGGTTACCTACTAATTTTCTGTGATTATGTAGGGGAGGCTAAGTTACTTGACCAGCATGTAGTATATTTAATATATACATCAATTTGTAGTTTTCTTGTAAACTGATAGAGATAAGTTACCTGCTATAAAAAGGATTTTCCTCAAAATTATCACAGATTTTTTCAACTGTGTAAACAATAAGTCCAAAATCGAGGTTATGGAGCCAAACCTGCAACATGGAAGATTTCAATTACAAAAATAAAACCAAGGATTAACCTATTATAACAGTGATTACTTGATACGACAACAACAGCAAGCACTACTTTTTCTTGTTACATTGCTTTCTTGAATACATATAGTTGTAACTTTTGAGTAGCTAAATCATTGTGTTTAAGACATTCATTACACAGAAGGTTGTTATTTTTCATAATGAAAAATCCATTTATTCTTTTGGTATCATAATTTTCTATAGGAATTTAGTAGTTTGAAAGAGCTTTTACCAGAACATACTGAGTCTTCAAATGCCTGATGTAAGCCAGTTGTGTCTTCTAAATATCTGAATATGTTTGAAAGAGAAGATAGTTCAGTAATTTGTATTCTTTCAATATGGAATAGTGATGAACTAAAGAACGAAATGTATTAGATTGTATATCAAGAAAATGACTGACCTATTGGACCGTTGGAAGAAGTAGATCTTTTTTTTTTGCTTCTTGTTTCCTTCTTTAATATGGAATGTGGATGGTGCAGGAAGAGAGGGCATGATGTTTCATTTTTCAGTACAGGATAAAATGTGAACTTTCCCAGAGATTGTATGATCAGTGCGGGAAACCACTTTTTTCTCTTGAATTCTGAACAGATTCTGATTCCGTCTCATTTCAGCATGTTGCATTGATTGGAACTCATTCTGTGGAAAAAGATATTTAATTTTTACGTTTGTTGAATAATTATGTCGATGTGTATTTTTTGTTGTAGGTTGTGTTTTGGTAGCATGTTGTAGTCTTCGTCGTTCAAAAAGTGCTTTTTTCTATTTAGATGGCATTTCTTTGTAAGAAATACGATGTCGAAGATTTTTCTTCATTTGAGTATTAGTCATTTTTATTTTTATTGGAGACATTTGATTTCACAATGGTTTTGTTTTATATTTTGTTTTTAATTCCTACAAACAAAATATAGGGTTACACAATAGGATTAAAAATCAAATAGAACAAATTTAGGTTATATAATTGGAAACATAAGATGATCGTGTGAATTAAATACGAAAAAGTAGAATAAGAAGATAATTCATTTGAGTGAAATAAGTAAAATATTACCTTCTGTTGAAACACTGTACAATAGTGAAAGTAAGGAGTTTGTGTACAAAAGTTACAACTGCAAAGCATGAAAAACAAATAAGATTTGAAGACTATTAACATTCTTTATTAAAAAGTTGTTTCTATAATGAAACTTATAAAAGTTTGTACAATCTATTGTAAAAAATTGAATTCATCTTAGTTATTGCTATTTAAATATCTATAAATGAAATTATCAGGTTTTTACTTATAGTAGTACATATTAACATTCCTTAAACGTAACTGAATATGTTGGAGATAATAAGAATCTGTAACATAAATGATACTTACATTTGATAATGGAAACATTACCTACTAAGTGAAAGATTGTACAACAACAGAAATAAAGATTTTGCGTACAAAAGCTGCAACTGCGAAGAAAACAAAGGAAATAAGAATTAAAGCCTATTAACATTCTTTATTTAAAATATCTCTTTTTATGTATAGAAATTATTTAGTAAACAAATAAACCAGCTAAAGCCAAGCTAAAGGACACGTTTATCTATTATGCTCTAAAATTACTCAATAGCATAATGGGGAAATGCTTTTAAATTCAACATGTTTAAACTTTTGAAACTATAGGAGATGATTAAACTTGTTTGTAATACTCCTATTACACACTAATCTTTAATATATAGGCTAGATTTACAAATGAACTTGCTCATCCAAGTCTTTGTACCAAAAAGGTGATTGGCAACAGTGGTAAATAATGAGCTGCACCAATGCATTTCATCATGCGAGTTACTCCCTTGTTCACTGTCCTTCCCAGGTTCCATATTTCCTCTATTTCTAACTATTGGAGCGCAAAAATATTTTGGAAGAAATGGTTCTAAAATAAAAATACAAGGAAGAAGGGAGGGTTCTGATGTAGAGAGATGGGAAATTTTTTTATTTCCATACTTCTTTTACATGATTCATTGTTTCATAGTTCATTTTACACGTCAATGACGATTGTTAGTCTTGCACAGTACGCCGGATTGGAGTGTTTATAAGACAAAGAAGTGTCTAAATGGTTACTGGAAAGTTAAAGTATCTACTTGGGGGATTGACTTTTATAGTGTAACATTTCATTAATCTGATAAAATTAGTTATAGCAAAGCTATATCATAGCTCAAAATGTATTGTTAAGAGGGGCTCAGCTTTTTATACTTGCGTAGCTTATCTTTTATTGTTCTTAGTCTTAGGTTCTAGTTATCGGTGATAGCCGATGACATGATTTCCTAATGATAATTGGAAAGTAACATCTTGATGGAACTCTAAAACTAATTAAGTGTTAAAATTAACATCAATCAATTGTTCTGAGAGTAGTTTTAAATTCCCAGATCACGCCAACAACTTCAAGAAAGGGGGAAAAAGGTCATTAGTTCTAAGATTCTTGCAAGAATTAATATGATGAAAAAACTACTAATACTTATTCAACCAATAGTTATTATCTTAGGGAATCACTCTTTGAAAAGGCAGTGTGTATATACCCTGATAGAGCACTGTAAACTCTCAGTCCCTCACAAGATTATAGTCAATTTCATATATTGCATAATTCTTCAGTTAACCATCAAATCTTGAAGCAATAAAAGCATCGCAGAACTTAAAACATAACTAACCAACTAACTGAGTTACATAGAATGACAATATTGAATAACAAAAGCATCACATGAACAACAAAAGCATCACGCAGGTATAAACGTAGACAACAAGCTAAGCTACTAAGAACAATAGCAACATCACACAATTAAAAACTTAATCGAGTCTCAAACGAACTACCTATGTGCACAACTAGCTCTTCAATAACAAAAGGATGTGTCATTTTTTGATCAAATTATGTACATAAGAAAAAGTTATGTAAGGCCAAATGGTGTCCTTAGCCTACCAAAACACGTGGAAATAATAGTCACCACATTATTTTGTATACTCTAAGAGGTAATTCAAGTAGTTGTTTCCGATAAGGTGTTAGTACAGAGACGACATCTCAAAAATTCTCAGAAATAATGTTGGTTGGAAACAAAATTGAAATTTTAGCACTTCTGGAAGTAGATGCTTTGGTAGCCTTCAGATTATTTGAAATATTCAAGTTATCACATATGAGGAAACAACTTCGGTAGGGATAATAGACCCAAACTTTCATTCCACATGGCTTGCTTAACAACTTATGCAAACGTAGAATTATTGTCAACCTACCAAACCTAAGCCAAGTTGCTCCAACTATTTCAAATTTTGTAGGGTGAATGTACTGCTAGAGCATCAAATATTCATATTGTTGGCTTTCATTATACAGAGCAACTGACAGCAAGATGAAGAAATTATTTTACGTTGCTAATAACATTTTCTTTTTAATTGCTACTGAATATAGAATCTAAAATGAATTTCTAGGTATCAGTTAAATACCAAAAAAGCAATAAACACACATTTCATATTGATTCTGAAAGTGATCTACTTGGATAAAGGTGGAAATGGAGTTGTACTTGATCTGCTACATTAAGATTTTCACTTGACAATTAGCATCAAATGGTACTCCTTCTTTGATTTACAATGGTTCGTTATTAAAAATGTCATTGTTATTATATTCGTTTCTACTTTCTTTATAGATTATAATCAATATTGTTATGGTTGTTACACCTAATATTTCTTTTGGATGTCTTCCTTATGTTTTAGTATAGTAATTAGTAATTTTAAATTCTTTGTTTTTATATTCTTCAAAGAAATGAAAACATTCCTCGAAGATTTATATTGGTGAGATAGCAGAGCGGTCAAATATGCAAAGGTGTAGGTCAAGCTACTATCTAAACTGTAATGTAAAAAGCTTGGTACTCAATGATTCCTTTGTTTTTTTCCAGGTTTAATGACTTTTGATGAACAAGAAATATCGTTAGATTGTAAGTGGCTACCCATGTCTTCCTTCTTTAAGTTTTTTCTCTTCAATTCCATTTCATCAGCTCGTTGTGAGGATGGTCGGGATGAATTGGTTGAGCTTAAGCTGAGCGTCCAAAAAAAATAGTTTCTCTACCTTCACAAGTTAGGAAGCTTTTGGTAAATATAATATTCATCAGTATTGGTATCCTCAAGGAATAACAACATATTATATCTCAGAACCAACATAGTTAGAATCAACTTTATAAAACATTGCTATCTATGTCACTCTATCCAGACCGGTGTCAAACGAATTACCTATGTGCACAGCCAACTCTTCAATAACAAAAGGACGTGCTAACTTAGCAACTGATTACTTGGTGGGGATTCCGAGTGAAGATACTACATTCAAAGTTGGAGTAAAAATTTCTTCTAGATTATGTTTGTTTATGATATCGACATTCCCTTAAGAGGAGATACACAATAACTTTATAGATGAATTCACCAATAGAAATCAATACCATAACAATAACAAAATCCTCAATTTTTTTCTTAACAGAAGTTAGAGAACCAAAAATCCCAAAAGTTAAGGAAACTAAAATCAATCAAAATCCCTAATTTTTTTCTTAGCAGAAGTAAAGGAAGCAAAAATCAATGAAAATCTATTCACTAATAGAAATGAAACTCAACAATTCTGTTCTAATTTTTCCATAACTATTTTTATCTTTTGATAGCAAGAAGAGAAGGTCAAAAGAATTTACTAATAGTTCATGCTGAGAACATTGAATAACTCCAATCAAATGTGGATATAAAGCTTCAAGTTCAATAAGAAATTGTCAAAAGTAATTGAAACTATTACTCCTACTACACACTGATCTTTAATCTTCAAATTCGGTATAACTCACCAGAAGTGTAAGGCAAAATCTATGGAAACCCCAAGTTCTCAGGTCTCGTCTTCCAAAATTTTCACAGGTATTTTCTCTTCTTTTTTAAGAACACAAAAGAGTAGTAATGAAAGGCCAAATTAGTGAACAGGTGGATACAATGGTGATCACATATCTATATACCAAGCTTAGAAAAAACCCTTCATTTTAAGAGTAATTACGGAAGTACCATTAATATAAGACAAAATAGTAGTACCCAAGTTCTCACTTATATATAGGAGTAATAATAAGAGGCAGTTGAAGCAGCTTCCAGTCATTTTGCTGCCGATTGAAAGTTGTTTGTTTTGTGATTTTACTATATTATTTTTAAATAATTATTATATGTTATTTATGAATTAATAAATTAATAATATTTAATAAAAAATAAAATAGACATTTATAACATGTCTTCTTTAGTTGCTTCAATCGTAATTTTACTGTATCGCCCATAATTAATTTTATTATATGTCATTTATGTATTAAAAAATTAATAATATTTAATAAAAAATTAAAATAGAGATTTATAACATGTTTGCTTCAGCTATGTTGGACAATAAAATTCTCGAGACCGAAAATAATAATTGAGATAAGAAAAATACTGCAACAATCGATTTATTGATTTTAATAAGTGAGTGTTACAATCTTTATGATTCCTCTGATTCACCTTTTCAACTATAAATTCAAGGGTTTCGAGCTTGATCTTGAACTTTAACTTGAACTTGACGGATTTGATCTTGCTTGTGCTTGAATCCAAGGGCTTGTAGCTTGTTCTTGAATCTAGCGGTCTTGATCTTGAACTTGAACTTGATGTAAAGACTTGATAAACTTGATCTCACCTTGTACTTGAATTCAAGGGCGTTTGAGCTTGTTCTTGAATCTTGTAGTCTTGATCTTGAAGCTTGAACTTGTTCTTGAATCTTGAACTCTTGATCTTAAAATCTTGAGCTTGTTCTTGAACCTTGAACTCTTGATCTTGAAATCTTGAGCTTGTTCTTGAATTTGTAGAGAAATCTGCTGCTTTGATCCCGAGCTCTCTCTTGATTCTTGTTAAACTTGTTGGTCCCTTTTCTGAATTATGAGGCCCCTATTTATAGTTGTAGAAAGTAAAGAGTAATGATAAACATGAACTTACTTTGGCCAATCAGATTTAAGTGACATGACATTTCTTATGGGCTTTTAATTTACTGCATCATTTTAACACGTGGCATGGTCTCATGGGCTCCTTCACTTGACTTGGCATGCTACGTCATTTGACATGTGGCACCAAATTGGGCCTCTAGTATGCGATGACATCTTGGGCTTGCTAAAGTGGGTTTAATCATTTGTAGCCTAAATTAATGGGTTAGCCCAATTGAGGTTTTTAATTAAATCCATATGTGTTTGGACTTAACTAATTAATCCAATTATATTAATCCACAATATTTATTTGGGATTAACATATTTTAAATTTAATATTATCCAAATTTTTTATGAATTTATATTTCATAAAATTTCATTTTCCACAGAATGCCCCCTACTTCAAGAATTGTCGAAATAACAATTTGTTGAAATTGAAGCTGAGTCTTGAAGTATTAATTAATGGTATGTCTTTAAAGTTCTAACTTTGAGCATTAAAAATGCCAATGACATGCCAATGATTGCATTATTTTACACAATATTGTCCAGGGGTAGTATTTTAAACAAAAATATTGTCCAGGGGTAATATTTTGTGTAAACAAAAATGTCAATGACTGCCAACTTCACTTTTAATATTTTAAGGTAACATTCACCAAGGCTATTTGATTCATGCATGGTGTTAAAGACATAGCCGCCTAACCCAAGTGACATTCCCATATTTGCATGAGATTACTGCAATTCCCTTTCTTTTGTTTTCCAAATTTATATGGGATTCGAGAACTAACGTCGTTTGTACTAGTACTAATACTAGAGTCCTATTTGGATTGGATTTTATGAATCCTATTTGACTCAAATTTGAGCTCTTATCAGCCGATACCCACCGCCTTTAGACATTTATAAATACCAATGATCTTGCACTTGTTGTGGCATAATTTCAAGAGCATAGCAGGAGCTTCAAGTTCATCCAGCACGTTCAAGCTTCCACGACGAGGTATTCCTTTCCTCCCTTTCTTTTATTTTCTTTATTTTTTTCTCTTTGCGCTACTAGATCCCCTCTTTATTTGCTCAAAATAATGTTTTTCATGCAAAGGCGATAATTATATGGTGCAAAGGGATGACTACTCGTCCCCTCCATAAGAAAGGTAATTTCATGATAATTTTATGGCGCGTAGGGATGTATTTTCGTCCCCGCCATACGAAAAAGTAAAAGGTAATTTTATGGTAGACTTATGGCAAAAGGTAAAAGGTAACTTCATGGTAATCTTGTGGAATGTAGAGATGGCTACTCGTCCCCACCATAAGAAAGGTAACTTTATGATTATTTATGGCGCATAGGGATGACTACTCATACCCGCCATAATAGATTTAAAAGGTAACCTTATAGTAATCTTACGGTGCATCGGGACGACTACTCGTCCACGCCATAAGAAAAGGTAACTTTGTGGTAATCTTATGGCGCATAGGGACGGCTTACTCATCTCTGCCATAAGAAAAGGTAACTTTATGGTAATCTTATGACGCATAGGGATGGCTACTCGTCCCCGCCATAAGAAAAAGGTAATTTCATGAAGATTGAAAGGTAAACTCAAGAAGGTTTGAAGGATTTAAAGACTTCAACTTATATATCAAAGAACCTGATGACTCTAACTTTCAAACTCTGAAAGCTTCAATATGGCAGACTTGAAGACTTCAACTTATAGTCGTAGAGCATCTGAAGACTTCAACTTGTAGACTTTGTGAACTTGCAGGTTTCAATATGGTGAAGTTGAAATCTCCAACATAAAGACTTAGTGAATTTAAAGACTTCAACTTATATGCATAGGTCATTTGAAGACTTCAACTATCAGAATTCGTGAACTTACAGGCTCTTATATGGTAACTTAAAAGCTCCAACATGAAGACTTATTGAATTTGAAGACTTCAATTTATATGCATAGGTCATTTAAAGACTTCCACTATCAGACTTTGTGAACTTGTAGGCTCCAATATGGTAACTTAAAAACTCCAACATGGAGTCTTAGTGAATTTAAAGACTTCAACTTATAGACATAAGTCATTTGAAGACTTCAACTATCAAACTTAGTGATCTTGCAGGCTCCAATATGGTAACTTGAAAGCTCCAACATGAAGACTTAGTGAATTTGAAGACTTCAACTTATATCCAAGAAGCTTATACTTCATAGGGATTTTCCCCCATTGAGTCACCAATACTTGGTGCAAGTCTGAAGATTGATGATGTTAAAAGTCTTTTAAAGACTGAATTTTTTATATGAGTGGAACATGTATTTTTTTTGAAACTCATAAAACTGAACTTAGAATAAAATTCCAAGCGCCGACGTACCTCAATAAAGAGGATCAAGTCACAACGTAGTTTTGGGGTGAGTTTTTTTTACATCCTAACTTTTGCTTAGGTCGCCTCTTTCGAGGTTTTCAACCTAGCGGATATTTTTTTTAAGCAGGTCATAGTTTATACTCTGGCGGGCCAGGAGTAGACATACAGTTTATTCTCATGCCTTAAGGAGTGTCATCTTCCTTCAAGGATAGTACTTCTTCAAGAACTTGGCATTGATGGGGCCAATCCTCACGTCATCTGCATCGACAAGCTTGCAAGCACCATTTGAATATTCCTCTTGTACAACATATGGTCCATCCCACTTTGAGGTGAATTTTTCCCCAGACTTACGAGAAGTGATGATGGGCCTTCTTACTGCAAGGACTTGATCTCCAACTTAGAAGCACCTCAAGCGAACCCTTTTGTTAAAAGAACGAGATAGCCGGGCTTGATAACATTATAGATTTTGGTGAGCCTCTAGCCTCTTCTCATCAAGATCTTCTAACTCCGCAAGACACAACTTAGAATTTTCTTTATCAGTGAGACCTTCTTGAATAGCCAGTCTTAAAGAGGGTATTTGACGCTCAAGTAGCAGGACTACTTTAACTCCAAAAGAAAGTGAGTATGGGATTGCTTGCGTCGGTGTAAGGTAAGTTGTCCTATACGCTCATAAAGCTTCTTTCATTCGCTCATGCCAGTCTCATTTGGATTTGGAGATGAGTTTCTTCAACAAGTTGCATAAAATCTTATTGAATGCTTCGATCAGGCCATTAGCGGCAGCGTGGTACATAGAAGACTTGAGTTGCTTGAAACTAAAGAGGTCACTGATTTTGTTCATCAGCTTGTTATCAAATGGCTTCCCATTGTCAGTTATTATTTACTGAGAAATTCCAAAGAGGTAGATGATATTCACTTGAATGAAATTTGCGACATTTTCTTTCTTTGCTTCCTTGAGAGCAACAACTTCAACTCATTTTGAGAAGTAATCTGTAGCGGCAAAGATGTATAAGTGTCCACCAGAAGATTTTGGTAGTGGACCAACAACATCCATTCCCCAAGCATTGAATGACCAAGATGCTACAGTTGGGTATAGTATCTTTGGAGGTTGATGTATGAAATTTGCATGGAATTGGCAAGCTTTGCATCTTCTAGCATAGTCCAAGAAATCTTTCACCATCGTTGGCCAATAATATCTCATCTTTTTAATGTGAAAATAAAGCTTCGATCCAGACTAATGCGATTCATAAACTCCCTAGTGTGCTTCTTCTAAAGCTTGAATTGCTTCTTCCTCTCCCAAACACCGTAAAAGTACTCCTTCAAATGATCTTCGGTATAGTGTGTCTTTGTAGTAAAGGAAGCGAGGTGCACAATGACAAATGTCAGTCCTTCTCCTTGGATCTTCTAGAAGTATCCCATAACACAAGTAGTCATTGATAGATTGTTGCAAATCCTCCTTTATAGGTTTGAATACGACAACGACGTATTCAACCTTACTTGTTACGTCCTCATCCTCATTTGATGGAGGTACTACCAATTCTTGGCGGGTATTAACTCATGTCTGATTCAAAAGAGTTAGAGTTGAATCCAAAGCGGCTAGGGCATCAGCTTGCTTATTTTCTTTCCTCGGCACATGCTGGAGGGTTACTTCTCCAAGCCATTCCATCAACTTCTGTGCATAATCATGATATAGTCTTAACTCAGGTTTCCTAACTTCATAGCTTCCCAAAATCTACTTGATCACCAATTGGGAATCACCAAAAACTTGTAATTGTAGTTGTTTTGTATCAACAGCCATCTCAAGTTCGAGTATGAGCACTTGATATTCAACAACATTATTGGAGCAACGATTCGTCAAGGTAAAAGAGTAGGGGATGGCTTCTTCTTGTGGAGTGACAAACACTACGCCAACACCAACTCCATATCGATGTGCAGCACCATCAAAGTATATTTTCCATGGGGATCTAACTTCAATAGCCATTGCATCTTCATCAGAAAGTTCATCACTCAGCTCCCAGTCATCAGGTATTAGGTGATCTTCCAAGAAGTCAGCCAATGCTTGACCTTTTACAGGTTTTTAGGGAATGTACACAATATCAAACTGTTGAAATTGAAGGTGCCACCTTGCAAGTCGGTCACTGAGGACTGGTTTCGACATCACAAACTTGACGGGATTAGCCTTGGACACAAAACAGACAACATGATCTTGAAAGTAGTATTTCATATTTTGGATAGAGAAAGCTAATGCCCAGCATAACTTTTCAATCGGAGAATACTTTAGCTCATTTGGTGTCATAATTCTGCTCAGATAGTAAAGTGAGTTTTCTTTGCCTTCACTATTTTCTTGTGTCAGTAGTGCTCCAACTGACCTCTCTTGTGCCGCGATGGTTTTCTAGGTATGGGTGCCACAAGAACCGGTGGCTTCATTATGTATGATTTTATACTCTCAAAGGTGTTACTACAAGCTTGGTCCCATTCGAAGGGAGTATTCTTCTTCATGAAATGACTAAATGGTTAACATTTTCTGGCCAAGTTTGAGATGAACCTTCTTAAATATGCTAGCCTTCCTTGAATTCTTTTTAACTCATGAATGTTTTGAGGCTCAAGCATCTTCAAAATTGCATCGACCTTGGTTTGATCAATTTTAATTTCTCGGTATCTCAAAATGAAGACAAGAAACTTTTCAGAAGTAACTCTGAAGGCACACTTTAATGGATTCATCCTAAGCTGGTATTTTTAAAGTAACTCGAACACCATTCTTAGGTTTTTAAGTGGTCGTCTCTTTTTCTTAACTTCACCACTAGATCATCCACGGCATTCAACATTTTTGTGGAGTAGACCATCAAAGATGTTTTGCATAGCCCTTCGGTAAGTGGCTCCATCGTTCTTTAAACCAAAAGGCATCAACTTGTAGCAATAAATACCTTTGGGCATACGAAATGCCATGAGCTCTTCATTCTTTAGCGCCATACGGATTTGGTTGTAGGCAGATGAACCATCCATGAAGGACATTGCCTCATAACCAGTGGTGGCATCAATCAT
The DNA here is from genome assembly GCF_002878395.1 of Capsicum annuum. Classification (NCBI taxonomy): domain Eukaryota; kingdom Viridiplantae; phylum Streptophyta; class Magnoliopsida; order Solanales; family Solanaceae; genus Capsicum; species Capsicum annuum. The sequence continues at coordinate 232,589,806 of NC_061111.1, read as the reverse complement.
CAACTCTGGTATGAGGATTGGAAAATCATCCTTAGGGCATGCATTGTTGAGATCTCAAAATTTGACACAAACTCAAATTTGGCCATACTTCTTCCATACTAGAACAGTACTTAAAATCCACGTGGGATAGTTGACTTCACAAATAAATCTATCTTCAATGAGTTTGTTAAATTCATTTTTGATTAGTAGAACCAACTCTGGCCTAAAACGCCTTTGAGCTTGCTTAACAGGTCGAGCACCATTCTTGACCTCCATTGATGGACCGCTACTTTCGAATCTAAGCTAGGCATTTCTTTATAACTCCAAGTGAAGAAATCCATATATTCTTTGAGTATATCCATATACACGATATCCATATCTAGAAAAGCACTCAGGTAAGTTGTTCTTAGGTCTTCATCGATTCTAAGATTAACTTCTTTTAAGGGATCTATTGTGGCCTTCACTCATCCTTTAAGTTGAGATGGAGCATCTCCAGCATATTCCTCCTCTTGAGGATCATCGTCGTTGATGGATATATGGTGACACCAGAAAGAATCTCTTATCTCTTCATCAATCTTCATTTGAGATGAGGCCTCATTCTCATTTTGGGTCATAACATGATATGAAGAGCCAACACTTTCTTCATCTTCCTCATGTTCCTTGGTATAAACCACAGTATGAGCCTTTGCTTTTAACACCTTGTTGTATGGAATTACCAGTTCCGTCTGTCGCCTCATTCTAAAAAAACTCAAACTTTTGAAATCCTTCTGGATTTTAGGCAAGGAGTGCACTGTCGTACTTTGATGACTTCTCCGTCGCTTGTTAGTTTTCTTCTTATTTAGAGGAACCAACCTCTCAAACACAAAAGTTCTTGCGGTTGATTCTCCAAGTCGATCAAAGACAGAAGGACTTTTGTTGGATGCGATAGAATCTTCTTCTATAGTGATATAGTTACTAACCGCGCTTCTTATGGAGATGCAAATTGGAGGTGGTTGTATGTATCCTAGGCCTTCACGTGCCTGCCTTTTTGTACCTTCCGACAAAATCTTACCCAACCTTAATGGCTCATTAGGATTATATCCAGCCTTTACAAATAACTTGTATGCTTTTGGATCGAAGCCCTCTTTTGTACGCTTCGTAGGGAGTGTCATATCTTGTGGCGGATTTTGAGCCACAGCTTCTCCAACCAACCTTGAGGATGGATTTATTGCATCTATCTTCTTAATAGGTAAATTTATCCCCTTTAGCACATTATATTAGGCATCAGATAGATGATCTTTCTCTTTTTTTACCTTCGGTACGTAGCGAAGAACAAGAATTGCCTTTTTTTTTGTAGGAGCGATGCTTTCTTTATTTAAAGTGGAGAAAGTCTTCTTGGTGGTGGATTTTTAAATAGTCACCGTGACCTTATTGGCTGCAAGATCATCACACTTAGCCTTGGTGACATCATCAACCCTTTCCTCATTCACGACATAGTTTTTCAAGTAGAATTTTGCATCGGCAAAGTGTGATTCAGCTTCAGTGAATGGTTTATCATCAGTTACTATCTTTCTTTCCACTCCACCTTCGAGGTAGTTCAAGCATTAATAGTAAGAGGATGAGATAATTTTGTTTCCATGTACCCAAGGCCTACCAAGCAATATATTGTATAAAGTTTTGGCATCAATCACATGCATCAATGGATCTGATAAAAAATTATCCATACGAATCCCTAACTTAATAGATCCCATGGCCTTCTGACCCCCTTGGTTGAAAGCTTGGATCATTATACAACTTTTTTCCAGTTCATCAGTAGAGATGCCAAGTTTCTTCATAGTGCGGATAGGCAGGATGTTGACTCCGAATCCCTCGTTTATCAAGATTCTATTGATCTTCTTTCCCAAAATTTGACCCGCCATGTGTAAGGGAAGATTAGTAGGGCTTCACCAAGCAAAAGATTGTTATTTGTGAATGTGATTTTTATATCACGTGCATGTGCCTCTTGGCCAAGAGGTTCAGCAAGTGGTTCAGAGGATGAAGGAACTTCCATGGGTATATTTTCACCCTTTGCCCCCTCTTCGGCAGTATTAAAACAAGATGCCTCAAAGTTGACTTGGGCAGTCTTTACACAAAACCAACTCAGTAAGAATTCCTCTAAAGTCACCGGACGCCGAGGTTTTTGGTGGTGAAGCTCCATTACCTTCGTATTTTTTGGGAGCTCGACCAGCCTTTATTTTGTTGATTTTCTTACCATCTTCCTCTAAGTTGGTTGCTTGACCGACTCCTTTAGTAGACCCGTCTTCTTGCGTCTACGCCTGGTTACTAGAGTCCAACCTTCATCATTGCCTTCATCAACTGAAGACTTGTAAATCTCTAATTACCTCTCATTATGATCTTTGACATATATTTGGACTGGATCAAGTGAGCGAAAAGTAGTAGATATTTGATGAGAACTAGCCATCTCATCATCGAGGAAGATCTTCTTCTCATTTGCTAATTGCATGACTTTGTCTTTAAAGACAAAGCACTTTTCCAGAGGGTGACCAATAAGCCTATGGTTCTTGCAATCATTTGTGTCATTGGACCTTCTAGATTCATCGGGATGCTTCATCTCTAGCAGATTAATGAACTTATAATGAAGAAGTTCATCAAAAATCTCGGCAATGTTAGAATCAAGGAAAGGGTACTCCTTTTGTTGCTTGTCCTTTAAAGTTAACCTTTGATTTGGATGTGGTCGAGAAGAAGTATTCATGCTTTGCTTCTTGCTCACCTTCGTGGTGACCTTCACAGGAGACACGTCGACATTCATGGATTCTTTGTTATCATTTTTGGGGATGAACTTACCCCATTTTTTGGGTTCCTACTTATCCTTTCCCCTTTGAGGGTCATGGATAGGCTCTCCTTCCTTTCCAGCAGAAGACATTCTCAACTCCATATCGTGAGCATGAGTATCTAACTCTTCAAAGAACTTTGGTTTGATGCCTTGCAAGATATAGAGGAGCTCCCAATGCATCCCTTGGATGCACATCTCTATTGCAGAAGCTTCGCTGATCCTATCTTTGTAATTTAGGCTCGCATTTCTTCATCGATTGATGAAGTCGATAACTGGCTCATCCTTTCTTTGTCAAGTATTTGTGAGCTCTACTATGCTCACTGTACGCCTCGTCCTATAAAAGTGATTCAGGAACTCATGTTCCAATTGCTCCCAACTATCGATGGAGTTAGACTCAAGGTTCGTATTCTAATCAAAGGCGTTTCCCTTTAGGGAATGAACAAACTTCTTTACAAGATAGTCACCATAAGTTCCAGCATTATTACATGTCTCAACAAAGTGTGCGGCATGTTATTTTGGGTTTTCTTTGCCCTCAAATTTTTGAAATTTGGGCGGTTGATAACCGAAAGGCATTTTGAGGCTATCTATCCTCACAGTGTAGGCCTTGGCATATGAAAGGGAAGACTTAGTGACAACATCATACTTGTCAACATCATACTTGTCTTTGAGGGTCCCTTTGATGAATTTTTCAATTGTTCAATCGGGATCATCCCCTCAGAAAAAATCCATACCTCTTTATTCGGTGATGTTTTATTCACAGGATGTTCTATCTCATGATCCTATGGAGATTTTCCCGGTGCATGGATAGATTCTGCATCTATCAGTCCTTCCACTCCATTCACTATCTTATCAATCCGAGCATCTTGATTTTGAATGTATTTGGTCAGGCTCTCAATTACCTTTGTCAGATTCACCAGTTGTTTCTCCATAGACAAGGCATCAGTTACCATTTCTTGCGTGATCACTGAAGACGTTGGAGATTAACACGAATTATCATATAATTTAATCTTTGAAGTGATCAGCTTATGCGGTGTAAGTGGAGATGGCGCATTTTTTGAACGACCATCGCTCTTTACGCCAGAGTATTTCGAACCAGAGTGCTCAAGTAGAGCAAGAGTCTTCTTAAGTGATTTCGTCACACTGCTTCCTCCTTCCGAAGCACTTGCATTGGACTTCATTTCTTTTGGGGTTGAAGATCCAAAAACTGGAGTTGGCGCAGTCGACACAGGATGTGTTTGTTGTCTTAACATATTTGCCTTACTCCTTATGATAGCTCTCAAACTTCTGAAAGTAACACCAAGGATGCTTTCTACTTCGGCAGAGAACCTTGAATCAGCAGCCTAGGAAGCAGTTGATTGAGAGTTGATCTTCTTGAAAGTCATTTTAGCGTTTCTAATCTTCAAAGTTGGAAAAATTGAGATGAGAGGTAGAGATCGTCCCACTGAGCGCGCCATAATTTATTGGACAGTAAAATTCTCGAGACCAAAAATAATAATCGAGATAAGAAAAATACTGCAATAATTAATTTATTAATTTCAATAAGTAAGTGTTATAATCTCTATGATTCCTCTGATTCTCCTTTTCAACTATAAATTCAAGGGCATCGAGCTTGATCTTGAACTTTAACTTGAACTTGATGGATTTGATCTTGACTTGTTCTTGAATCCAAGGGCTTGGTAGCTTTTTCTTGAATCTTGCGGTCTTGATCTTGATCTTGATCTTGAACTTGATTTGAAGACTTGATGAACTTGATCTCGTCTTGTACTTGAATTCAAGGGCCTTTGAGCTTGTTCTTGAATCTTGTAGTCTTGATCTTAAAGCTTGAACTTGTTCTTGAATCTTGAACTCTTGGTCTTGAAATCTTGAGCTTGTTCTTGAACCTTGAACTCTTGATCTTGAAATCTTCAGCTTGTTCTTGAATTTGTAGAGAAATCTGCTGCTTTGTTCCCCGAACTCTCTCTTGATTCTTGTTAAGACTTGTTGGTCCCTTTTCTAAATTATGAGGCCCCTATTTATAGTTGTAGGAAGTAAAGAGTCATGATAAACATGAACTTACTTTGACCAATCAGATTTAAGTGACATGACATTTCTTATGGGCTTTTAATTTACTGCATCATTTTGACACGTGGCATGGTCCCATTGGCTCCTTCACTTAACGTGGCATGTCACGTCATTTGACACGTGGCTCCAAATTGGGCCTCTAGCATGTGATGACATCTTGGGCTTGCTAAAGTGGGTTTAATCATTTGTAGCCCAAATTAATGGGTTAGCCCAATTGAGGTTTTTAATTAAATCCGTATGTGTTTGGACTTAACTAATTAATCCAATTATATTTATCCACAATATTTATTTGGGATTAATATATTTTAAATATAATATTATTCGAATTTTGTACGGATTTGCATTTCATAAAATTTCATTGTTCACAAGCTGCTTCAACCGTAATTTAATTGTATCACCCCTAATTAATTTTATTATATGTCACTTATGTATTAAAAAATTAATAATATTTAATAAAAAATTAAAATAGAGATTTATGGCATGTTTTCTTCAGCTACTTCAGTCATAATTTTACTGTATCGCCCATAATTAATTATTATAAGTTATCTAAGTGTTAAAAAATTAATATTAAAAATATTTAATAATAAAAATAAACATTTATGACATGTCTGCTTCAGTTACCTCAACTATAATGTTACTGTATCACCCCTAATTAATTATTATAAGTCATCTAAATATTAAAAAATTATTATAAAATCATCTAAGTATTAAAAAATTAGTAATATTTAATAAAAAAAGGAAAATAGAATTTATAATATGTATGCTTGAACTACTGAACTGCTTCAAGCTTAATTTTACTGTATCACTCATAATTAGTTTTATTATATGTCATTTATTTATGTATTAAAAGATAATAATATTTAATAAAAAAATAAATATTTATGACATGTCTGTTTCAGCAGCTTCAACTGTAGTTTTACTGTATCACCCCTAATTAACTATTACCAGTCATCTGAGTATTAAAAATATTTAATAGAAAAACTAAAATAGACATTTATGACATATCTACTTCAGCTACTTCAACCGTAATTTTACTGTATTTCCCCTAATTAATTATTATGAGTCATCTAAGAATTAAAAAATTATTATAAAGTTATTTAAGTATTAAAAAATTAATAATATTTGGTTCTAAATTAACTTGACGTAGTATTTTGTATGGTAATTTTGTTCTACCACTTCTAATTAGTTATTATATGTCATTGAAAACATCTTCTTGTTGCTGCTTCAGTTGTGATTTACCATAAAAAGGCAGCCCGGTGCACTAAAGCTATCGCTATGCGCGGTGTCCGGGGAAAGGCCCCACCACAAGGGTGTATCGTACGTAGCCTTACCTTGCATTTCTACTAGAGGCTGTTTTCAAGGCTTGAACCCATGACCTTCTGGTCACATGGCAACAACTTTACCAGTTACTCCAAGACTCCTAATTAATTATTATGGTCATCTAAGTATTGTGTCAGTTAAGTTGAAATAGAAAAAAAGTATTATAAATCAAAATAATTAAAAAATTAAATTATTTAAAAAGTATAAATGATTATCAATACCAAGAAATTTTGGACAAGGAGCATAATATATATTATTTGAAAATTACATAAAATTTATTATAAATTATAATAATTAACAACTAAAAATATCAAAAAAACTAATATGTTATATATTTTTAAAATAAATACGTAAAAAAACTATACATTACAATAATTAACAACATACATTTTTTTCGTTTTGGCATAACTTCATTGATCCTTTCCCTTGCCTTCATTTTTTCATCCACTTTAGTTTGTTTGTCTTATTTTTTTAAATTTGTTATATATTTCAAAAAATTACAAAACAAATTTCTATAAATCACAATAATTATCTAAATTCTATTTGTGTCACATAAATTGATACTAAAAAATAACATATATTGGGCTTGTGCTGGCTTGGGATTTCAACATCTAGTTTTACTAATAAAAAATTGTTTGTACAGGCCAATTCACGATTTTAAATTTATGAGTTTTGAATTATTATTAATTTTTTTATGCTTAAATTATTAAATATACAGTAAATGAATTTCTTAACACTGGTTTTATATTTGTTCTAAATTTATTAGGTTTACGAATTCGTAACTTCTACGTTAAATTATTGAATGTATAGTAAATGAATTTCTTAACACAAGTTTAATATTTGTGCTAAATTTATTAGGTTTACGAATTCGTAACTTCAACGTTAAATTTGCCTCTGCTTACTCCAAATGTTCCTAACTTACTAATTAAGAGAGTATTTGAATAGACTTATTTTTAAATATTTTTTAGCTTTCAAGCTCTTTTTCTTTAATTTTTGAAAGTGTTTGAAAATGACAAAAAGTGCTTTAAGTATTATTTTTAGGACGAAAAGGTACAAAAATAAGTCAAGAGTGAAAAGTTGGGTATTACTAACTTATAGCTCTTAGCTTATAAACTACGTAAAAACAAGCCAATTCAAACACCCCTAAACTAAATTTAAACACGATGTCTAGTTTTGTCTTTGATTAATAAGAAGAGCTCAGTAAAAGTGGTAAAAGCTGTTGAGAATAAATACACTATAACAAACTAAAATGAAAAAGAAGGAGAGAGAGATGTATAGATAAAAGGATATGATTTTATTTTTCTTTTGGTGTGTTTTTAAAACGTAGTTTGAAATGCCTTTTATAGGCAATAGTATGTGTAATAAGTGTAGTACGTGAATGATATCCACAAAAGAAATAACTTCTTTACATGCTATAATAGTATGTGAAGTAAGTGTAGTATAGTATGTGAACATCCACAAAACAACTTATTTACAATACTCCCCCTTGGATGTTCTTGTAAAAAAAATTCTAAAGGAAATACACAGATGTTTGTAATACGCATTGTTTGCTGCCTCATTAAAAAACTTATCAGGAAAACCCAGTGGGATAAAACCTTGGTTAAGGAAAAAAGAGTGCAACGCGTATTTACTTCCCCTGATAAAAACATCACTTAATATCTAGGAGACGACGATCCCAATCTTGTATCTCAACTTCTCAAAGGTTGATGTTGGCAATGCTTTAGTGAATATATCTACTAGATTATCGCGTGAACGAACTTTTTGAACATCTATTTCACCCGTTTTTTAACGATCGTGTGTAAAGAATAATTTTAGGGAAATGTGTTTTGTTCTGTCTCCTTTGATGTATCCTCCTCTTAATTGAGCTATGCATGCGGCGTTGTCTTCATACAATATTGTTGGAATATTCTTTTTCAAAGTAAGGCCACATATTTCCTGAATGTGTCCAGACGCATTCTCGACTTGCTTCATGAATGGCTATTATCTCTGCATGATTTGAAGATGTAGCAATCATGGTTTATTTTGTTGAAAGCCATGATATAGTTGTACCTCTACATGTACACAAATAACCTATCTGGGATCGACCTTTATGTGGGTCAGACAAATATCCTGTATCCGCATAACTAATTAATTGTGAATCGTACTTATTGAGTAAAATAGTCCCATATCAATAGTTTCTCGGAGATATCTAAGTATATGCTTAATGCCATTCCAGTGTCTCCGTGTTGGGGAAGAACTAAATCTTTCTAATAAATTTACAACAAAAGATATATCTGGTCGTGAATTACTAGCAAGATACATTAATGCTCCAATTGCACTAAGATATGGTATTTCAGCACTAACAAGTTCTTCATCATTTTCATGAGGTCGAGATGGATCTTTATTAATATCAAGTGATCTCATAACCATCGGGGTACTTAATGAATGTATTTTATCCATATAAAATATATTTAAAATATTTTCAGTATATGTGGATTGATGGACTAAGATTCCATTCATAAAATGTTCAATTTGTAGACCAAGACAAAATTTTGTCTTTCCAGGGTCTTTCATTTCAAATTCTCTTTTCAAACATTCTACTGTCTTTGGAAGCTCTTCAGGAGTTCTAATGATATTCAATTCATCAACATATACAACTATTATGAAAAATTCAGATCTAGACCTTTTAATAAAGACACAAGAATAGATTGGGTCATTTTATACCCTTCTTTTAATAGGTATTTGCTAAGGGGATTATACCACATGCGTCTTGATTGTTTCAATTCGTATAAGGAATTTTGAAGCTTGATTGAATAATTTTCTCGAGAATTTTTATACGCATCAGGCATTTTGAATCCTTCAAGAATTTTCATATAAATATCATTATCTAATGAGCCATGTAAATACGCCGTGACAACGTCAATCAGATGCATATCAAGTTTTTTATGAACTGCCAAATTAATAAGATACCTGAAAGTGATCGATTGCATCCACCACCGGAGAATATGTCTTCATATAATTAATGCCAAGTCTTTGTGAAAATCCTTGTGCCACATGTCGAGCTTTATATCTTTCGACTTCATTTCTCTCATTTTGTTTTCGCACAAAAACGTATGTTTACCCCGCTGGCTTTATACCTTCTGGTGTTTGAGCTATAGGTCCAAAAACTTCGTGTTTTTCAAGCGAAGTCAATTTAATTTTTATTGTATATTTCTATTTTGGCCAATCATTTCTTTGTCTACATTCTTCAACAGATTTTGGTTCAAGATCCTCATCTTGTTGCATTATTTCATTTGTAACATTATAAGCAAATATATTGTCGATAATTATATCATTTCGATTCCATATTTTTTTATGAGACATAACTGACTGAGATCTCTCTATTTTTATTATTTTCAGGTACCTGAACCTCTTCTGAGGTTTTATCAATTATTATGTCTTGCTGCTCTTCTTGAATAGCTTCCTCCATATTATGATTATTTTGATCATTTGCTCTTTTTTCGAGGATTTTTATCTTTAAAATCGATTGGTCTACCACGTTTTAAGTGTGGTTTAGAATCATTTGCAGGAGTCAATTGTCCTAATGGGACATCAACTCTAATGAGAGCATTAACAGCTCGAATGTGAGATTTTGTAACTCTTGATAGGTCAGTAAATGCATCTGGCAGTTTATTTGCAATGTTTTGCAAATGAATTATCTTTTGAACTTCTAGTTCACATTTATTTGTACGAGAATCTAAGTGAGATAATGATAATGCATTCCATTCTATTTTCTTTTTTCAACTGCTTATTTTCTCCCCCTAATATTGGATATATTGTTTCATCAAAATGACAATCAGCAAGTCTTGTCCTAAATAAATCTTCAGTCATAGGTTTCAAATATTTTATAATAGAAGGAGATTCATACCCAATATATATTTCCAACCTTCTTTGAGGATCCACACTACTGGAAAGCTGCTTATTACCTGGGGATTTTCATAGGGATAATGTGATAAAATCCTCAGGTAATTTGATTACCTGGGAATTTTTTTACCAATTAGAATCCAAAGGAAATACCTTCGTAGGTAATTATTACCTGTGGATTTATAAAATCCCTAGGTAATTTAGCTGTGAAAATAAATCTGCAGGTATGTTATTTGCGGATTTACCTGCAAATTTTCATAAAAAAATCACAAATTATTCCCCACGAATATTCCCAAGTAAATTCCTATGTAATTTAGCTGCGGAAATAAATCCGTAGGTACGTTATTTGCAGTTTTATTTGTGATTAAACATCAAAATTTTGCATGAATTATTTGTTAAAATTTTATAAAAAGGATTTTACCTGCGGATTTTTTGAAAAAAATTCTCAAATTATTCCCACGAAAGTTTCCAAGTAAATCTCCAGGTAATTTAGCTGCGAAAATAAATTCGCAGGTATGTTATTTGTGAATTTATTTGCAATTAACCATAAAAATTTTGCGTTAATTATTTGATAAAATTTCTTGCAGATATTTATGAAACTGTTCCGCAAGAAAATTCGTATGAAATACCCCAAGTAAATCCGCAAGAAAAAAATTTTCAAGAAAATTTTCATAAATATTTAGCATGTACATCCCCATAAAAATTCTCAAATAATAATTCTCACATAAATTACTAAAAACATTTCACAATTAATCAAAAATCTATTCAAAACCTTCAATAATTCTCAAAAACATCATTCAATACAAATCTAATGTAAACCCTTACAGCTAACAAAAAAAACATAATTCAAAACATCCACATCAACAATGTATGATTCTTAAATGGTCCAAAACAAAATATTTTAAACTTGAATCCTCAGAGTCACCATCACCTTCATCCTCATAAGCTTGGTTGTCTTCTTGAGATGGGCGTTCATCATTTGCAGATGATTTCTTGTATACATGTTTCATCAACAAGTCTAATTCCTTTCTCATCCTCCTTCCACAATTGATGCGCAACTAATATTTCTTGTTTCTTTCTTTCAAACTCATTCTGCATAAGAATATGTTAATTCAGGTCACAAAAAGTGCTAAAAATACATTATTAGCATAAAGTGTATGATATTATAGTATCAAATAAAATCATAACAATCAACAAATATAAATATGTATATATTAGCATTTTCAAGTAACTATACTTAACCATTTTCAAGTCACTAGTACATATTTCAAGTCACTACACTTGATCATTTTCAAGTAACTAATTCACATTTCAAGTCACTACACTTAACCATTTTCAATTCACTAGTACATATTTCAAATCACTACACTTAACCATTTTCAAATAATTAATTCACATTTCAAGTAATTATACTTAACCATTTTCAAGTAACTATACTTAACCACTTTCAAGTAACTAATTCACATTTCAAGTAATTACACTTTAATGATTTTCAAGTCACTAGTACACGTTTCAAGTCACTATACTTAACCATATTTTCAAGTAACTACCACTACTAGAAAAAACAAGAAAAGCGACCACAAAAACCAACCACACGTGGTCGCTTTTCTTGTTTTCACTTCAAGTAGCTAATTCATTTCATAAGTTACCAAACTAAATAAATTCGAAGATCACATTTCAAGTACCTACACTTAAACATTTTCAAGTTGCTAATTCACTTCTCAAAGTGACTATGTACTTTACTAAATTTAAAATAAAAGTTCACATTTCAAGTACCTACACTTAAGCATTTCAAGTAACTAATTCAATTCACAAGTGACCATGTACTTTACTAAATTCAAAACAAAAGTTTACATTTGAAGTACCTACACTTAAACATTTTCAAGTCACTAATTCACTTCTCAAGTGACCAACAACAGACCAAGTATATTCCCACAAAGTGAGGTCTGGGGAGGGTAAAATGTAAGCAGTCCATACCGCTACCTCCGAAGAAGTAGAGAGGTTGTTTTCGATAGAACCCCGGCTCAAGAGAGAAAATATTATACCAAGGTCGTAAATACAACTTGAAACAGGATGTATAACATAACAGAAATAAGAGATAAAAAAATACAATAAATATCAAAGAAATACAAAATAAGTACAAGCAATACGAAATAAGAAATAAGAAAATTGATACTCTCCTGGTAGTAAACAAACACTCACAGACCTAAAACCCCTACCACACCCACTTTTCTAACACCTACCCACCACCCACATACTCACACTAGTCGTCTACCCTAATCCGCGACCTCCACACCTCCCAAATTCCAATTAAAAAAACAAAAAATTCAATACATTTCTATGATCAATTCTTCATTCCGATGCAGGGAAGTAAGCAAATAAACAACCAAATGAATACAGAAACAACCAACTTCTTTTCTGGACTTCAAGTTCAAATATTATTTCCAATTCAGCTTCAAACATATGTTCAAATGGAACCAAAAGATCTGACAGACCATATGTTAACGAAAAAAATAAAGATCTCTTCTTCATTAATCGATGCAGCCAAGTAGATAAATTGAGGTAGAAATCAAATTAACAACCAAAGAGAACAAAAAACAGCCCAACTTATTAACTAGACTTCAATTTCAAATATTTTTTCCAATTTGAGCTTCAAATATTTGTTCAAATGGACCCTAAGGATCTAACAGTAATGAAAAATAAAGCTCCTTACATATCCAGATCCTACTTCATCTACTTATCCCCAAATTCTAATAAAAAAATATTTTCAATGCATTTCTATGTTAAATTCTTCATTCTTGGATTCGTTCCGGGCAAGTAAACAAATTGACAGGCCATATTAATGAAAAATAAAGCTCTCCACATATTTCCGATCCTACTTCATCTGCTAATCCCCAAATTCCAATAAAAACAATATTTTCAATACATCTCTATGCTGAATTCTTGATTCTTTGATTCGATGTAGGCGAGTAAACAATTGAACTGATAAAATAAATCAATTATAAACAGTAAAAAATAATAGAAAAAGATTATCAAGTCTAACCGTTTTTGATATCTTCTTTCTCCTCATCCTCATCACTATCAACAGCACCTTCGAGGTCAAATAATTTCAAACCAGTCCTCCTTTTAGGGCGTCTTCTACCACCACCGTCATCATCGTCTTCATCCTCATCAATATCTTTCTCCGCGATTGGTGGCGGTTTCGTCGGCTGGAGCTATTGAGGAAGGCACCGGGGAAGCGGCTGGTGGGGAGGGCGATTGGTCGCTGGTCTCAAATGGCCTTCGGCATTGATGGCTTGTCGGTGGAGCAGCGACGGGGAAGGGAAAGAGACGACAGCTTTGGTGGCTTTTGTTCTTTGAGAAAGAGAGAGAGTGGAGAGAAGTTAGAGAGAGGAGGAGGGTGGTGTGCGACTATTTTCTTGAAAATGGAGGGGTAGGGTTTCTGTTGGATTAAAAAGGAAGGCAAAGAGAAATGTGATCTTAGCCGCTGGATCAAAGTTGATCGACGACTGAGATCTAGTTATTAAGAATATGATCAAAATTGGATGAAAATTTTTAATTGAGTCTAATTAGACACCATTTGGCTAGAATTGTAATAAACTGAATAAAATTAAGTTAAAATTGTTATCAATTAATAAAATCATGCTAAAATTTAAATAAATTAAATTAAGTTATTTCAATAAATGTTATAAATATTATTATGATAATAATAATAATAAAATGACTAAGAATCAAACAGATTGGGAAATTAAATGGAATTAGGGCTGCTATTTTAATAAATGTACTACTGATGTAATAATAAAAATGAGAAAAATAATAAGATGTCGATATTAAAATAAACTATCTATGTAAAATCAATGTTATGTTAAAAAAAATGTTATATAAAACTATTGACAATGAATTTGAAATAAATCAATAATAATCATAATAATAATGTATTTGTAAATTGTTAATGTGCATATTTGTGAAAATAATTTGATAAATATTTACAAATTTACGTATGTCACATAGAAAATATTATAAAAATTGTTATTCCTATAATAAATTACGTATGTCACATAGAAAATATTATATAAAAAACCGATAATAAATTTGAAATAAATTGAGCATAAATATAATAATAATAATAATATAATAATAAATCAAGGTGGCATCTTTTGATTATTTTCTCTATGAGATTTTGAGAAAATGAATACAACAACTAACCCGATTTAGTCCCACAAATTGGGGTTTATGGAGGGTACAGTATACGCAGACCGTACCATTGAGGTAAATAGGTTGTTTCCAATAAACCCTCAGTTCAAGAAAAATAGTCTGAAGTTGTCCAATTTCAAGAAAAATATTGGTGAAAATTGATTTAACAATGATTGTTGATCAAATATGATGAACAGTTGAGATTAGAATTGAGGAGATGAGTCAAATTGGAATTAGATATTGGATTAAAAATAGAATTGGGAATTTCGATTGAGTCAAATTAAACTCAATTGACACAAATTAAGTATAAATGGCTAGAATTTAAATAAATTAGGAAAATTGAATTGAATTAGGTTGATATTTAATAAATGTATTAACTATATAAAATTAATATTAAAAATAAATAAAAATTTTATTTTTAATAATTGAGTAGATACTATTTAATAAATGTAGGAAAGCCGTAACAACAACGGCAACAACAACAACAACAACAGCAACAACAGCAACAACAACAATAATAATAGACAATTTGTAAATTATGGGCATGTATACTTGCGGAAATGATTTAATAAATATAGTAACTATAAATTAATATAAAAAAAAGCGACGGATATTAAGACTCGATATAAATGAAATAACAACATAATAATATCGAGAAAAATAATAAGACTTGATATAAATTTGGTTTAAAATGAACCAAATTAAATTCAAAAACCGATTAAAATTGACATCAATTAAATATAAGATTGGCTAGAATTTAAATAAAATTGAGACGATAATTGAATCGATTTAGACTGATGTTTAAAAATAATAATAATAATAATAATAAATAAATAAATATTGATCAACAGCTGAGATCTAAAGATTAAGAATTTGGTTAAACAAATTGAATGAAATTTAAAATTGAGTTCAATTGGACACAATTTAGGCTAGGCTTGTAGTAAATTGGAAAAAATAGGCTAAAATTGTTATAAATTGGATAAATCAGGCTAGAGGATAATTAAATTGAAAAAAATTAAATTGACTAAGGTTGCGGATTAATACAATAATAATAATAATTGTAAAATAAATAATATAATTATTCTTAGATTAGACAGCTATTTAAATATAATAATAATAATAATAATCATAATAAATAAACATTGATCAACATATGAGATCTAAAGATTAAGAATTTGGTTAAAAAATTGAATGAAATTTGAAATTGAGTTCAATTGAACACAATTTGGGCTAGGCTTGTAATAAATTGGATAAAATTAGGCTAAAATTGTTATAAATTGGTAAAATAAGGCTACAAAATAAATAAATTAGAAAAAATTAAATTGACTAAGGTTGCGGATTGATACAACAATAATAATAATAATAATAGAAAAATAATTAATACAATTATTCTCAGATTAGACTGCTATTTGAATATAATAATAATAAATAAATATTGATCAACAGCTAAGGTCTAAAGATTAAGAATTTGGTTAAAAAGATTGAATGAAATTTAAAATTGAGTACAATTGAACACAATTTGGGCTAGGCTTGTAATAAATTGGATAAAATTAGGCTAAAATTATTATAAATTAGAAAAATCGGGATAGAAAATAAATAGATTAGAAAGAATTAAATTGACTAAGGTTGCGGATTAATACAATAATAATAATAGCAGTAATATAAATAATATAATTATTCTCAGATTAGTTATGAATAAATTTTGAAAATAAAAATACGGCACATAATATATTACTTTAAAATCAACGATAACAATAATTCGAAATAGACACCTATAAATTATGAATATAAAATTTAAAATTGCTGATAATACATGTGTGATACCATCTATGTCAATAAACTAATTTTAATTTATTGAGCATCTTTTGCTTGATAATACATATCCACAGATTTAATGTCTAATTTCTTTTTATTGTTCAAATTTATCCTTTTCCTATTTAAATTTTTCAAGTCACAAAATTCCTACGTAAATCTCTAAGAAATAATTTCGGTTAAATTTGTAGCAACACAATCCCCCAATATATTTCCACCAAAATATCTCTAAGTAAATTCGTAGGATAAATTACCTGAGAATTTTCTACGGATTTAAAAAATATATATATTTATCCATATACCTGCGGATTTATCAAGAGATAAAACACTCACCGATATATTTCCCCAGGTAATATCGTAATAATAATTTTGCAGGTAAATCCTCAAGAATAAATCTCCAGCAAAATTCGCAGAACAAAATCCCCAAATAATTTTTCAGGTAATAAAATTCATTAGATAAATTTCCACCAAAATATCTCTAAGTAAATCCGTAAGATAAATTACCTGGAGATTTTTCTATGGATTTAAAAAATATATTTTTTTTTTCATATACCTGCGGATTTACCTAGAGATAAAATACCCGTTGATATATTTTCCCAGGTAATGTTGTAAGTAATAATTTCGCAGGTAAATTTCCAAGAATAAATCCCCAACAAAATTCACAGCACAAGATCCCCAAATAATTACCCAGGTAATAAAATTTATTACATAAATTTCCACCAAAATATTTCTAAGTAAATCCGTAGGATAAATTACCTGGGGATTTTTCTATGGATTTAAAAAATATATATATATGTTCATATACCTGCGGATTTACCAAGAGATAAAATACCCGTCGATATATTTTCCCAGGTAATGTTGCAAGTAATAATTTCGTAGGTAAATTCCCAAGAATAAATTCCCAGCAAAATTCGCAGCACAAAATTTCCAAAAAAAATTCCAAGTAATAAAATCCATTACATAAATTTCCGCCAGAATATCTCTAAGTAAATTCATAAGATAAATTACCTGGCATTTTTTTTTTGGATTTAAAAAAAAATATATTTTTTCATATACCTGCGGATTTACCTAGAGATAAAATACCTGGCAATATATTTTCCCAGGTAATGTCACAAGTAATAATTTCGCAGGTAAATCCCCAAGAATAAATCTCCAGCAAAATTCGCAGCACAAAATCCTCAAATAATTTCTCAAGTAATAAAATTCATTACATAAATTTCCACCAAAATATCTCTAGGTAAATCCGTAGGATAAATTACCTGAGGATTTTTCTACGGATATAAAAAATATATATATATTTGTCCATCTACCTGCGGATTTACCTAGAGATAAAATACCCACCGATATATTTCTCCAGGTAATGTCGCAAGTAATAATTTCGCAGGTAAATCCCCAAGAATAAATTTTCAGTAAAATTTGCAGCACAAAATCCCCAAATAATTTTGCAGGTAATAAAATCCATTATATAAATTCCCACCAAAATATTTCTAGGTAAATCCATAGGATAAATTACCTGGGGATTTTTCTACGGATTTTAAAAATATATATATTTGTCCATATACCTGCGGATTTACCTAGAGATAAAATACCCGCCGATATATTTCCTCAGGTAATGTCGCAAGTAATAATTTCGCAGGTAAATCCCCAAGAATAAATCCCTTGCAAAATTCGCAGTACAAAATCCTCAAATAGTTTTTCAGGTAATAAAATCCATTACATAAATTTTCACCAAAATATTTCTAGGTAAATTCGGAGGATAAATTACCTGGGGATTTTTCTACGGATTTAAAAAATATATATATTTATCCATATACCTGTGGATTTACCTAGAGATAAAATACGCGCCGCTATATTTCCCCAGGTAATGTCGTAAGTAAGAAATTTGTGCAATATGACGCCAAATTTACCTGCAAAATTTGTTGCAAATATATAGTTCGCAAGTAATATATTTTAATATTGACGAATTTAATAATTTCGTAGGTAAATTCACATGTATTTCCTGCAATATTATTCCCTAGGTAAAATCCCCAGGTAATAAGTAGTTTTCTAGTAGTGCCATTTTTGTGCGTTGTGGTGGAGCAATTGGAATATATACCGCACATTCAAAAACTCTTAGATGAGAAATATTTGTCTCTTGACCAAAAATCAATTGTAATAGGGAGACTTTATGATAACTTGTGGGTCTTATCCGCACAAGAGCTATTGTATGCAAAATAGCATGACCCCATATCGAAATGGAAAGTTTTGTTCTCATAAACATTGGTCTAGCGATTAATTGGAGGCGTTTAATCAATGATTCTGCTAGACCATTTTGAGTATAAACGTGTGAAACCAGATGCTCAATTGTTATTCCAGTTGATACACAATCATCATCTAAAGCCTGGGATGTAAATTCACCCGTATTATCAAGATGAATTGTCTTTATTGTATAATCTGAAAATTGTGCTCTTAACTTTATTATTTGAGCAAGTAACAAACACACATGTGATCATCTTTTAGATGCAACTATTAAAATTATATAATACTTAATGGTCCACATGGAGAGTGAATGGACCGATATATATCATCCTGTATACGTTTTAAAAATACAAGCGATTCAATTTCCACTTTAATTGTTGAAGGTCTAGTAATTAATTTGCCTTGAGAATATGCAGCCAGGAGAATTCTTTAAATTAATGAATCTTCTGGTTCTTCAATGAGCATCCATATGAATTCTCAATTATTTTGCGTATCATATTAGAATCGAAATGACCGCCCCGATCATGTCAAATAATAAAATTATTTGAATTAGTAAACTTCTGATTTACTATGTCATGTGTTTCAACAGTGCTAATACTTGTGTTGTATACACTGGAAGAAAGAGTGGGTAATTTTTCAAGTATATATTTGTTACCCGGCATTATTGTAGTAAAATAAAGATATTCAATCTTTTCATCATTTGTAGTCTCAATATGATAGCTATTTTGACAAATGTCTTTGAAACTTAATAAATTTCTATGAGACTTACTATGATATAATGCTTCATCAATTATTAAATATGTTCCTCCGAAAAGTGTAGACACCTAATTTTGTTCCTCCTGAAATCAATTTTATTCATTTTTAGCTTACCTTACCACGTACCCTCACCCATTCTACACTTTCCCCACCAGGAAATAAATAATAACCAAATCCTAATAATTTAAATCTCTAATCCCTAATATTTCCTTATCCTAACTAATTTTTAACACCTCGTCATAACAATCCTACCCCAACCCCTACCTAACCCCACCCCACTCACATTTTTATTCTCACGGTAACAAACTAAAAGAGAATTCACCACAAGAGAATATATATACACCCACACATCACAACAACTTGGGGGGGGGGGAGGGGGAGGCATAATTTCCATTTATAAAGAGGAGATATTCACTGGAATATAAGGATAGAGAGAGCATTACATACGGGTGGGGATCACGCTCACATAAAAGAAAAAATTTCCATTTATATATTCCATTCACACGTAAATACAGGGGACGAACTGAAAAAAGGAAGCTTCTTCTTCATTCTTTTCTTCTTGGGCACACAAAAATGGCGGACCCATGATAATCGGGTTGTTTTCCATGGAATAAAGGGGGAAATTCATCTTTCTTCTGAGATACACAGATAACTTCACTGAAGAAAGGAAAAGGGGACTCCATTTTTGGGTTTCTTCTTCGCAATACACATCACACAAAGAAACACTCATATCGTTACACACAGAATACATAAAAGGAGCAGGATTTTCACAGGTGGGTCACGGTTCTGGCAATGTTCGGCTAGAGATAAGCTTTTCCCGGTGAGTCCTTCGCCAAAATCGGTTATTATTTCGGTCAAATTCAGGTATTACACGTTTGAATTTCATCCCAGTCCCAGTCCCAAGATACCACAAAATCTTTTAGTTTCCTTAGGTTTTTCAGTCGAAATCTCACCGGAAAAGGTCAAGTGCGCCGGAATCCAATCTATTTCATCAGTTCTTGCTCATCCAAGATCACTGGAGCTCCGGTGAATCGGAAGCGGCGACCCTGCTCTGATTCCGTCATGACTCATTTAGGCCTCATTTGTTTACACTTAATAATGAAGTTATGAATCTGAATGGTTTAGACTTCACATCATTAAGTATATTTGTCTTTTATTAAGGTTTTAACTGGTCTAAATAGCTTTTAATCATTCAGATCTAGAACCAAGTCTTAATAGATGATATTCTGGTGTTGGATAATATTCACTACTCTATTCATAATCAGTAATCGCTACCACTAACCACTTCTGTCACCGTCACCATTGTTAACTATCACCCACCTCCACCATCGACAAAAAAATACCGCTACTAACCACAATTGTCGATTACTACCACACCTACTACCTCTTTTATTTTAATTATATTCACTGCCACCATTGCCGTCAATAAAACCACAATTTGCAACCACTATCGTCCAATCCCTACTACCAACCAACTCATCTATCACAACTAGCACCATTACTAACTACCACTAATACATCACAACCTCTACAAATTCTTTGACTGCCATCACCATTGTCACTAGTAACGCCACATCTACCACCATTTCAACCAGTACCATCGCTATAATTTATCTCTAGTAACAAGCATCTCCACCATCATAACAAATAACATCTCCAACTGGCACCAACATATCGTCAATCATCATGCATTCATATTTCAGCCAACACAATCAACACCTTAAACTACTAACATCAAATAACATCACATCACAACAACCACCAACACCATTAATCGCCACCATCGTAACAGTCACTACAATACCAACCATCACAATTATCACCACCAACATTATTAATCACTAACATCAATCATTGTCACCGCAACCACCATTATAAGCCATCTCCACTATCACTAACAAACATAAATATTTTTTCTCAATCAAATACTAATAATTTTGTTGTATTAAATTACATACTTTTTTAATACATAATTAATTTTTTATTTGAATTATATTTTTTATTTTATTATGTATATACAAATAATTTTTTTTACACATTCAGATGTTGAAAAATAAACAATCCTAATCGTTCAGTTTTCAGATCTAGAGACAACATCTTAATTATTCAGATGTGCATTCAGATTCAGACGTCTGAATCTTAAAAAAAAAAAAATGAAGCCTTAATCTTAAGTTGAAATCTGCGGTTTAAGTTTGTATTGATGTTTCCAGTTGTTTTTTTAGATCAGTTCGAGGTTGAATTCAACTGGAACTGGGAGGTTCGATGTTCTGAAGTCGGGTCGAGGCATTCCGGTCAGAGCTCTAATCAAAATACTTCAACAGATTGAAATAAAAGCTGAGGTCCAATTCTCTCATATCTCTTTTAATTTCTATGTGATTTTGGATGTAATTCGATGTCATTGTTCTTGTGGTTGATGATTTTTTTGATGTTTGGTGTTGTTTACTTTGAATAGTCGATCTCGTTGGTATAAATGTGATAACAATATAAGTTTGGAATTGTATTAAAAATAAAAATTGGGTGGGAATTTAAACTTTGATAAAAGGCGAACATTGGTTTATTTTGATTCATCGATTGTGGTTTGATTTAAGATGAATGTGATTTTGTACAACCCAATAGTGTCATGTTTATGCCGAAATCGATATACAAACATAGGTTGGGTAGGCAAACTCAGGAATGGTCATTTGTTGGATGTGTGAATGTTTGTGAATGGTTCTATCTATTTTAATGCACAAAATTGAGAAAATGTATTCATTTGCCGGGGAATGCCCCGAGGTCACATTGTACTTATTTGTCGAGGAATGTCCCAAGTATTTTGTATTCAGAAGACGTCCGTGATGAAGGTCCGAGG
Source organism: Capsicum annuum (assembly GCF_002878395.1). Lineage (NCBI taxonomy): Eukaryota > Viridiplantae > Streptophyta > Magnoliopsida > Solanales > Solanaceae > Capsicum > Capsicum annuum. The sequence continues at coordinate 232,567,904 of NC_061111.1, read as the reverse complement.
CATCGGGTAAAGCATGGGGCGTAGTTTAGGATTAGTGTAGGTTTCCTTTTCAGTACCTTTTTATTTCAGGTTGTAATAATTGGACTGGATACTATATTTTGAATTTGTTTTGTTTGTTTGTTTGTTTGATTTTTTTTGTGTGTTTTTGTATGGTTTATACATTTTGTAATGTCAAATTAGCCGATATGCTCCACCAAGCGACCATGGTCGAACTACGGGACTGAAAAGTGCCTAACACCTTCCTCTCGGTCAACAAAATTCCTTAACTGGAATCTCTGTTTGTAAACCAGTCTTAAAGAGTCAAAAACAGTTTTGAAAAAGGATTTCCAAAGGTGACTTGACACACCCGATTATGCCAAGTGGCGACTCTAAAATTAATTGTAAAAGATCCTTTTCGAAATAAAATTTTCATCTTTTTGTCCCTTAATAATCAAACCCTTTCAAACTTAAAATTAATTCTTTTCAGTTAAAAAAGGGGTGTGACAGGAAGTAATAAGTTAGTTTTTTCGGAGCCTTCAATTAATCTTGTATTACCAAATATAGTATTAACATTGACTTCTTTCATCACCAAATAAGAAAAATATTTCTTATCTTTTAAAATAGTATGTGTGGTAGCACTATCTATAAGACATATATCACTGTAACTGATTTTGGATCCAACTAATGATTGAAGAATTTCCATATTCTTATAAGGAATCTCGTGCTGATAACGTGTTGAGAATAAATACACTATAATAAATTAAAATGAAAAGGAAGAAGAGAGAGATGTATAGATATAAGAATATGATTATATTTTTCATTTGGTGTGTTTTTACAATGTAGTATGAAATGTCTTTTATAGACAATAGTATGTGTAATAAGTGTAGTATGTGAATGATATCCACAAATGAAATAACTTCTTTACATGCTACAGTAGTATATGTAAAATATTTAGTATGTGAAGTATGGGTAGTATAGTATGTGAACATCGACAAAATAACTTATTTATAATAAAAGCAAGTTAAAAATGAAGTTGTTGTGCTTAGAAAAAAGTTGAAGTTTATAAGTTAAAGAAGTTTAATTCTTTTAAGTTACTACTGAATACTAAATTATATACTCTCTCTATATTTAATAAGTTTTTAAAATATATATATATATATATATATATATATATATAATTACAATTAAAATTAATAAATTTGATCGAACTGAGAAGCTCTAGTCTACACTAGCCCGTAAGTACGCTATCTTGAGCTGAAGTACTTCACATCGGATCAACATATGATCAGAATATCAGATCTGTGCCTGTACAATTCGAAAGATTAAAATTGAAAACTTAATTATTGAAAAAATTCTCTACTTCATCTAAAACTTAAAAATCTTGAATACACATTTAGTCATCGACTATATACCTCTGGATACTATTTCTTAAATTTAAGTGAAATTATATACTGAATTATATTAAATGATTAGTATTTATACACAAAGACATCATGTTTTATTGTTATTGATTTGGCACACATTAACACGAGTAACTTTCTTCCTTGCTCTGAATAGTTGTTTGAATAATGAATTACAGTACGTATCATTAGATTTAATATTGGCATGTTGGAAACAAAGAAATAACCGATTGGTCATTTTATTGTAGGTATTATTTTTTCTTATGATATATCTATGATATTATATTATATGTAGGCCGTAGTCGTTTGAACATGAACTTAAAATTATAATTTGAAATTATTGGCTTAAGTAGAGGTTGATTTAAAATTAATTTTTTCTCCTAGACATGTATTTAAATTTCAAAAATTGTAATTTTCTCCTGAACTTGAGAATCCTACTATTTATTAAAACTATCAAATTCTTCTTAAAATATAGATTGAACAAGTGTAGTCATTGGAGGAGGATCTGGTTTTTTGGGTTTGGAGAGGAAAGCGATTGTTTGTGGAAGATTTACTTTTTAATTAGTGTGAATTGGTATATTACTAAGTTAGCAATTCATTATAAATTTTGGATCAAATTTTAACAATTTTTCTTCAAATATCTGTGTGATCATAAATTTTGAAAATTGTCTTGAAAAAGTTTTCAAATTCCAAAATTTGGTCTGAAAATTTTACTTTTCACTCATAAACTTCAAATCTTTTCCAAATAAGATGCATTTTCAAACACAACTCAGATTTTAAAAATCACAACTTCAAAAACTCAAATTTCAATTTCAAAATGTATAGCCAAATGGAAGCTTAAATTTTAAAACTTTAGATATTACAAATTTGAATTTAAAATTATATCTTTGAGGTGAATTTGACATTTAAAATTTAAGTCACAAGTTGAACTTTTATTTCAAATGAGTTAATAAAAAATATTTTAAATCAAGACTTAAATTCATGATCTGTAATCACATGTCCAAAACGTTACCCTAAAGAAAGAAGGCTCCATGACCAATTTCTTTTTTCTTAAACGAAAATGGAGGGCCAGGATAAGCGGCGGCAGAACAGGGAGAAGGTGTCAAATTGTCCCATTTTGGGGGCGCTCCCGAGCCATATGCATGATTACTGCCACTTACCCTTGCACATTTGAATTTTGGTTACTTGTCACAATTAACTTCTCCTTTTCTATGCCTACTCATATTTTTTATTTAGTAATCACCCATATTCAAAATTCATAATTAACAATAACAACAACAACAATAATATATTTATTAGTGTAATTCGCAAGTGGAGTCGAGGAAAAATAATGTGTACGCACATCATATTTCTATCTAAAAAGGTAAAAATGTGATTGCCGTTAGACTCTCGACTTTAAATTAATTCAACTAATTTAAATTCACACCTTTATAGCGTAATTAGTGCTCCAATCCCTCCTATAAAAATGATTTTACTTTTTAGCTCGAACATGAAAATTTTATTTAGGGCTGGAACTTTTATCATTCCCTTGTATGCATTGGTGTTTGCTACACATTTATGTGTGAACCTTGTATGATTGTTTATTCGAAAATAATTACTCACTTCGTTTATATTAGTTGGCCATCTTGCTAAAAATATTTATCTTATTTTAGTTGTTCAAGTTTTAAAATCAAGAAAAGTTTATTGTATTTTTTCAATATTACCCCTATCATTAAATGACTATGTAAAAGGTATATAATCAATTGAAGTCCAGTTATAGATTGTTTTATAAGTTACATTCTATGTTGCTTTCCGCCATATTAAATCATGATTTTGGTATAAAATAAACTATACCCAAATTGTGAAATAGCGGTAGAAAAAACAAGCAATGATCAAGAATATGAATTTGATTGAATTAATAATCTTGTGGAGAAAATCAAACAATATTAATTAAGTAGAAGGAAAAAGATGCAGAGAATATAACTCTCTTTTTCATGTCAGAGTATAAAAATAAAAAGAAATGGAGAATGTGATATGATGGAAAAAGAAAGGAGAAATACGTAAAGGATGATGTGACACCTCTCTATGATCACCATTCCTATTTATTTTTTTTCTCCTTTTTTATGAGATTTTTTCTCATTTTCGAATTAAAGATTAAAGAATTAGTAATATTCTACTTTATTTATTGAGTGTCATTAATAAATATTAATAATTATTGTAGTTAAGTTGAGAAGCCTATTATTTATTGTTATAATGTAATGGTTGGGACAATGAGTAGTTTGGGTTGTGAGGACAGCGGATTGAAGCAATAAATGAGAAAACAAATAGTCGTTCTTTCAAAATAAAGTCTCTCTTTACCCGATATACATCACATAAAAATATCAATTAAATGATCAATTCTTCTTCTTCTTCAATTTGGACTTAGCATATAGTTGTTTGGAATGCTTTTCACATTCCTTGATTGCAAAATTTGCTCCTCCAAGACTAAGTACTTTATTTTTGACGTTTAATTATGGAGTTGCCGACGTGATAATGCTAATATACTACTAATTAATTGCAATCTATTATCTATGTTCCCACCCTTCAAAAAAACTAGCTTGGTTATATTAAAAAATGTTTAGTTTATGTATCTTAGTTACATAATTTAAAATGACTTTTCTACTTTAAAGCTAAATTGAATCGTGTTCTAAATTTTGAATATGTGATTTATCATAAATTAATTATGTATTTATATCAGAGTTGAGTGACAATGGAGTATAACTTTTGTGAAAATTTTATAAGAATTGTGGTTATATTTTAGTGTGTGTTGCTCATTAACTTTTTGGAGGTTCAAGCTCAAGTTACTTGTGAGTTATGACCTCCATGAAAGGCATGGTCAACCACAGTATTTGGACAGAGAATTAAGTGATTTCATTAAGTCAAAAGGACGATTATTATAGCAGCAAATGAGTCAATAATCCGATAAACATATAAATAAAATGATTATAAATTTGCTAACAATCGATCTGGTCCAATCACTAACCAAAGAAAATTGTGTATACATATGATTAATTTTTGTCTGAGAAGAGTCTGAATTATTTTTAAAAATATGAGAAAATATCTTTTATGCTCTTAAGAAAGCAATTTGCTTATAGAAGTCAATCTATAATTTGATGCTTATCCTTTTAATAATGCTCGTGTTCTCACATAGAGTGTTTACTCAAACATATACTCAATTGATTTCTTAAAAGGGTGATTTTCTTCATTAATGTGATAAGTTGACATTTTTTTTCTTGATCTCTTTATAACCAATTTATGGTATTTCAAATGGCAAAATAAAATGATAAGTTTTAGTGATTCTAGAAATGTGTTTTAAATAAAAAGAAAAAACATAAATAAGGTAATATGACATCTCCATGATCATTAATTATATTTATTTTTTTCTCTTTTCAGGGGGCTTTTTTCACCTATTTTAATTTATTTTATTATAACAAAAAATTAAAATTATTTTAATATATCACTCATGTTGGTCATTAAACAAACGCAACGAATTCTATTTGTATTCCTCACTAATGCTCTATTAATGGTGATTATTACAAGAGAATAAGCACTATGCAATTAATCTTTAGAAATGAATAGGCACAAAATTAACTATAAACCAGCTATGAGATCCGGTCTTTGTGATGCAAGAGGTTGAGATTGAAAATTAAATCAAGCCATAAACTTTCCTATGAAAATACTAAAAATTACACAAATACACAACTTATGTTTCCAATATTACAAAAAATTCCAACTCCCTAAATATATTACAAAAATCCCAACAAATACACAGAATGTTATACATATGTCGGTTATGTTATGTATATTAATAGGGAGAGAGAGTAAAGTAATTAAAAAATTAGGAGAGAGTGTAATTACTTTCAAAAGGGTTGGTATTAATGTTATCTATATATAAAAATATAGTCACTACAAGGTTTTTTTCACATTATTGTCAAATTAAACTTGTGATGTTGGGAGGACTAACAAAGTAGAAGAAAGAGCAGAAGAGCAGGGGATGCCCCCACCTTTCTTGAAATAACTTTTCACTTTATTCTTAAATTATAACCAACTAAATATATTATCATAAAAGTTTGCAAGTATCTATCATATTATCTATCAAATGCTCCATCACAAATTAAGATTTACATTTTTTATTTTGAATGATAATGTTATTTTTTGAAATATATAAACATAGGTAACAATTATAGTATTATATGCTATTTTATGCTGAGAAGTGATTGTTGCAACGATTGTGAATACAATTGTGTGATTTGATGTCGATGTATGTAATGGAGGAGTGAACATGAAAATAGACCCTTACAGAAGCAACTTACTTGAGAAAATAGAAGAATAGGTGTCTTTTAAGAGTTGAATGAAGGATTAGTGACATTAACCAACAGATAGGGTCAAACATTATTAGGAAACTTGATCAAGTTAATTGTGGACTTGATTAATATTTTCAAAACTTTCTAATCTTTTCAAAAATACAAATCAACCCAACCCACACCCTCTTCAATCCAAATCAACCACCCTCTCTCGACAGCTTCTCTCAACTCTCTCCCAACCAATAGTTCTACAAAATTTCTCCCTTCAACCCACGACGATAAATAGTTGGGCTTCGAGTTCCCCTCTTCAATTCAATCAACCTGTCTCTCATCCCTCTCTCGATAACTTCTCTCAACTCTCTCCCAACAAACTGTTCTGCAAATTTCTCATTTCAATCCTTGGCGACTTTAATATCTGCCTACAAATAGTTGGGATTCGAGTTCCTTTTTGACTTCAATCGATGTGACAGCCTTGCTCTCCGGCCACAACAGCTTTGAATTCTTCATCGGTCCTTTTCTTCTTTCACAGGTAAAAATTTATGGCCTTTTTAGTTTAGAAGAAAATGAGGAACTTGAGCCAACTTCTCTTATAGTATTGGTTAACTGTTTCAATATTTGTTGTACTAATTTAAAATGCGGTCTGAATAAAACTCTAATATCTGGTTATTCTTCTCTTCTCTTTTCGAAGTGAATTATGATATTTTGTTGTTTGTTGCATTTTTTTGAAGTTTGATTTTTATTGTTTGTGTTTATAAAAATAAAAGGATAATTTGGTTTGATTTGTTCTGTTCTTGTTCTTGGTAAAAATGGTGAAATTGCTGTTTTTTGTTTAACAAAATCGTGCAACTGTTTCCTCCAACAGATTACCCATCTGGTGCAACATATTAACCATCTGATGCAACAGATTTATCATATAATGTAACAGATCAACCATCTGATGCACCAGAGGAACCATCATATTATAATTCTGATGCAACAGATTAATAATGTGATGCAACAGCTTTACCATATGTTGCAACAGATTAAACTTCGAATTAAAAATCTGATGCAACTAATTAACCATCTGGTGCAATGGAATAACCATCAGATTAATGATCTGATGCAACAGATGAACCTCTTATTGGATAAAATCCTACCAACTCTTCCTACAGAAAAAGTCCAAGATTTGATTTTTCCAACTGATCATTCATCTGCCACGACAGATGACCCTATGTTGGAAGAAATCTAAATAATATTGACCGTTCATAATTGTTCCAACAGATCACTCATGTGTTACAACGGATGTTTGACCTGTTGCACAGACCATTCATCTTTCTGAATAGATGAGTGATATGTTTTGTATTATCACAACAAATTACTCAGTCGTTGCTATGAATTATTTAACCGTTCCAATAGATCACTCATATGTTGCAACAGATGATGACACAATAGTTGTGTGATCTGTTAAACAGACCATTCATCTATCTTAAAAGATGAGTGATATGTTTTGTATTGTTGCAACAGATTACTCATCTGCTGCAATAGTTTGTTATATGCTGTAATAGATATACTACCTGGTGCAACAGATCGGTGATCTGTTGCAACTGTTATTTTACTGTTTCACTTGTTTGATTTACTGTTATCCTTTTTTAACGATGCATTAATCAACAATAATTTATTCTTTTATGTTCCTATTAATTTTAGATAATATGGTTCCTAAAAGAACAGAAACCGAATCAATTCCAAGTAAAGGAATAAGTGAAGCAGCTAGGCTACATCCACCACTCTATGAGCTTACTTTACAAGCGTTATCTCAATCGGGAGCAGAATATGATGAACACGGGAAGGAGGAATATTGCAAAGAGATGATGTAGATGCTAATAGCCCTTCCACCGATGAGCTGGTCAAAGCCTTCAACATTGATTGTTATCCTATAAGAATGCAGTGTGATGGTGCCACAAATTTAATGGGTGATTTCATGGTTAATTCAGCCATGGGAAAATCTTTCGACGCCTTCAGAAAAATACTTCGAGAACAAAAATTGGATGCTTATTTTAGGGACAGCTGCTTTGGGAAATATCTTGATTTGCCAGAGGACAACAATGCTCATTTTCAAATAAAAATGGTATATGAACTTCTCGAGCGTAGGTTTATGTATGAAAACAAAGATAAGATGGATGAGGTATGGATAAATTACTGTGGCATGCCTGTTTGTTTTGGTTGAAAGGAGTTTGCCATAGTTACTGGACTAAAATGTTATCCTCCTTCTCAAGTTATACCTATTCTAACCCAAAAAAAGCACCCCGCACACCCAAAAAAGGCAAAGGCAAGTCGTGTGATCGTGATAACCTGGTGTCCATTATTGGTCCAAGCTTCAAAAATAAAAATTTGATAGAAGCGTTGAAAGGTAAAGGACTTTCAAAGAAGCACAAGCAATCATGGTGTTTGGTTTGGTTTGTACATAATATTCTTTGGGCGAGAGACGTTAACAATAACATAAGCCTCGATTTAATAAAGCTCTCCGAGGATCTTGAGACGTTTAACAACTATCCATGTAGGTATGAAAACTTCAAAATGACTGTCAAATATTTATTGACTCCATTAGCGCCAAAGACAGTCAACTTATATGGCTTCCCATGGGCTTTCATGGTAAATGTTTCTTTCTTCTATTATGATACCATTTATTTTTTCGCTCAATAATGATTTTGATTTATTGGCATTATTTTATAGACTTGGGCGTTTGAAGCCATTCCTTATTTGAGACAACAAGTGAACTACCAGGAAGGAGTTTCCTATCCAAGAATCTTGAGATGGTTGTCGGTCAAAACTGATAAAAATGCAAAATTTCTTAATCTCTTCAACCCCCCGAAGGATGCAGTAAGTATAATTATAATTAATTTTTTCTTTTAATTAATTTTTTTTGAATGATCTAATTATCATTCTAATATATATAATGATTTATGTTAGAATGTTAATCCATCGCTAGTTCCGACCAATCGAGAGTTGAAGATGCCATTTTTTCTTACTTTACGGTCTGTGCAAACTTTATCGGATCCTAAGGTCATCGACAGAATAAAATTGGAATTGTTTGGAGCAACAACCATTACAAGAAAAATAATTTTGGAGGGTGGGCTTGTTGTTGTTGATGGAGCTGTTGGTGGTGGTAGTGGTGCTGTTATTGGTGCTAATGGTGCTCCTCTTACAGTATTTAAGGCAAACCATTATGAGTATAATCATACTGGTTATACAGATTTTTCCTCTCCCGGCGAATGTTCTGCATACAAATGTCAAGACTGCAGGGCGAAACATGATGTAGTGATTAATGCTATTAATGCATTAACTGCTTCTGTAAAGAAATTGATATCTAAGATGGGTCTCATTCCATCAAAGAGGATTTTATTTCAATCCGTTCCATTAGAGATTAGGGCTAAGAAGAGAAGGAGAGTGATTTCCAGGGCATTAGCAGGCATCCATAAAAGCAAAATTATAACTCCTCTATCTGCGTGTTGCACTGAGCAATGTACAATGTTCAAAGGAGAGCAGCACAAGCTGAAGAAGATGAATATATTATATGTCTTCCAACTGACAAAGCAAGCAGACACATATCTGTTTCAAAAGATAATACTTCTGCTGAAAAATACCAAATAGATATATACATCTGTTGCAACAGTTGACTAACCTGTTGCACCAGATACTTTATCTGGTGTAACATATGTCTCGTCTATTTTAGCAAATCAAACAGATCTTCATACAACTTTTATTTGTACCAACAGGCGACCTATCTGCTGCAACAGATGATTCATATGTTGGAACAGATGGTTCATCCGTTGGAAATTATCACACAGGGTCTACCTCATGTAGAAAATTTTCCCAATAGTTAATTCATTGTTGCAACAGAAATATAATATGTTTGAGATAATTTAAAATGGGAGGAAAACCTGTTTAATTTTCTAGAAGAGATGAGTTATCCTTTTCCATTTTGTTGTATCTCTGTGATTAGCATTGGCCAATTCTGGATTTTTAGGTGAATGTAGAAGAAGCTACTGCTAAACAACATTGACAATATGCTACTCTTTTTATGGAAATACGGAGAACAGAAAGCGCAGAAACCGTACGCAAGTGACAATGAAGATCCACGATGATCAAAGCCGAATTCCATAGCACCGAATGAAGAACAACTTGTCCATACTGAGTAAATCTTCATAGCTTGAGCCTGTCAAAGCAATCCTTGACAGTGTACTTATGCAATAGTATCAACATGACCTAGAGTAATATAAGAAGTCATCATCGACTCCTCCTCAGTAGGCACGATCCATGGATACACAACCTATCAAAAAGAAAAAAAGACAGATGTATTTAAATCATATAATGATTTTCACAGTTCCGCTACATTTAAAAAAAAGACCCATCTATTGTGTATTCTGCAGTGTATGGTTAAAATCTGTTTGAGTCTAGTTCAGAGAAACAGAGCAACACATGGATAATCTGATGTAAAATATCAATCACCTGTTGCAACAGCTGCACAAGATGAGTAGTCTGTTATGCAATAGATGATCTGTATATCACAACAGATTAATGATATGTTATCAAATTAAACATTTGTTGCATAATTTGTAGCAGATGGTTAATCTTTTAGGAGTCGGGTTTAGAGAACCAAAGCCACAGATGGGTAATTTGATGCAAGATATACCCCATCGCAACAGATGTCCCATCTGGTACATTAGATATAACATTGCATACACCAGATATAACATCTGTTCAATATCTTTCTTATCTTTGAGTAGAATTATTTTACTTGAAGAAGACGTACTTCATCATCCAAAGGGTTAAAGAGATCAGCCTCCTTAATATTGGTATTGCTCTTTCCATCTAACCACCTAAACATCTTTGGATGAGAAACCTCATCCGGGTAATCCATTAACTGTTTTCGGAGGGAAGGAATGGCTTCAAATGCCCAAGCCTAAAAAGTGTAAATAGGAAGCAGGCAAAAAAAATCATAATAACTATATTCAATATAAAATAATGGATGAGTAAAATTAGTGATTAATTTTACCATGAAAGCCCAAGGAAAGCTGTATAATGTGGTCGTCCCTGAGGATAGCTTTGTTAGTAAATATTGGACAGTCAAGTAGAAGCTGTCATATCCCTAGGGATAATTGTTGAATTTATCAAAATCCTCAGCACGCGCCAACAAATCATCTTCTAGGACCTTGTTGACATCTCTTGCTAATATAACCGAATGGGCAAACCAAACTAAGCATAATTGCTCTCTGTACTACTCTGGTATGGTTTTATTCTCGAGATCTATCAACAAGTCCGATGCATTGTAGCCACGTTGAGCAATGTCAAACAATCAAAATATTTTCCCTTGCATTTTCTTACCTTGGATCTTTTGAGGGGTGGTGGTCTTTCTGGACGATGGCATCTCAGGACCGTCACTATGGCAAACTCTTGTAAGCCAAAACAAACAGGCATGCCATAGTAGTTGATCCAGATTTCATCTATATTCTTTTTACCCCCTCCTCCAAATCTTTATCATCCCCCGTTGACTTGATCTTGAGCTTGAGAAGACCATATACCATCGTCATAGGGAAATGGATACGGGCAGAGGGGTACTCAGGCAGCTCAAGAAAGCGTTCAAAGAAGCTCTTCTTAAAAAGTTCGCCTGTGTTTTCATTCTTTATAATTTTCATAAAATGTTCAAAAATTTTCCCCATCTGACATTTAAGTACAATTTGACCAGTTAGTTGTTTTCCTTCTGGGTCATTTATCGGTATCACAACTTCAAACCTGTCAATACTAAAAGTTTTGACATGATCATGCTAAGATGCCGATATTAACTCATGCACCATCGATGATCCATTATAATCATGTTGATGATCATCCTCTTTATCTTTCTGAATCTCTAATTCCTCCTCTTTCTCACTTTCATTTTCTTCATCACCATCTATGGACCCTTGTCCACCTCCCTCAATGTTGTTTGCATATCTCTCCTCAGCTTTACTTTTCCTTGACTGAGATTGTTCAGGAAGCTCCTCCGAATCCCTCTGTACTGTAACTTTTTTTTTGAGTGGTCAGACGTTGATCCACTTTCACTTTCTTTTCTTTTGGGAGACGTGTTTTACCTACAGATAAAGAAAAACAAAAATTACATTACAGTTGATGTATGCATAGATTTTAAAAAATACATTACAAATACCATGAATATCGACACACCAGCAGCCACCACCACAAACACCACCAATCAGTGCCAACAAACAAACAAACATCACGAATACCAACACCACCACAAACACCACCAACCAATTCCACCATCGGTGCTACCACGACGACCACAAATACCACCACCAACACCATCCAACTATACCATGACAGTGAATGGAACACTACAACGGAAACTAGGGATTTCTCGAGTTCTTCCTACGATTTTACCATCAAAAGTGAAAATTGTAAACCCATTCTCGAAGATAATACAACTAAAAGTTTTATTTTTTATCATTAACTTAAAAGCCCTTTTTTTTAAAAAAAAAAACAAATATAGAGCTCTTTTCAAACTTTGTTGCCTATGAAGACAAAGAAAATGACTGATACAAGCAAGAATGATGTCGAAAATAACACCTATGTGGTAAAAAATAAGAAGAAAAGCTATCTGTTGTTGAGGATTGAGCAAATTTGTTGAGTAGTTGTTGTCTGTACTGTATTGTTGAGTGAGAGTGAGAGAGAAAGAGCCAGACCTTGAGATTTGAAATAATGAAATATTTTGTATGGGTTGATTTGTATTTTGGAAAAGAATAACAAGTAGTTTTGAAAATGTTAATTTGGTCCGAAATGATCTTAATTATTTTTAAAATCATAAAATATATGCGTAATTTTTAAAATCATATAAAAACAATTAAAGTTGTAGTTGACCGAGTACTCTAGGAAGTGACCCTGTGAAAACTCACCCCTGGTCCTAGATTAATCAATTTAGGAGTCTAACAAATGAACTCAATTAAAATTGTAAAAAACAAATCTTCAACATGTTGCATCAAATTTCTCATCTGTTGTAAATTATCAATCAGATTAGGTAACAACAGATTACGAATCTGATGTAAATTATCAAACAGATTAAGTCATCTGTTGCGATAGATTACCCATCTATTGTAAATTATCAAATAGATTATCATATGTCGCAACAAATTACCCATATATCATAAATTATCAAATAGGCGTTGCCATCTATTGTGGTTGACCCTATGATAACTCAGCCCTAGTCCTAGATTAATCGATAGTAGACCTTATGAGAACTCACCCCTAGTCCTAGATTATTCAATCAAGGTATTAGTACCCTAGTCCTAGATTAATCAATTAAGGTATTAGTCTAACATATGAGGTAGTAAGAATCGGTTCGGCTCAGAGTGATCGATCGCCGACTCTGATCGGGTGAAACGCAGTACCATTTCATCATACAATTAACAAAAGACTCAATTGAAGTTGTAGTTGACCCTATGAGAACTCACATTCAATTAAGGTATTAGTCTAACATATGAACTCAATTGAATTATATATAAACAAATGTACAACCTGGTGCAACATATGTCTTTTTTGTTGGATTAAATCAAACAGATTATGGAATCTGTTGCAACATATTACACATCTATTTTAAACTATCACACAGATTAAGCCATTTGTTGTGACAGATCACGAATCTGTTGTAAACTATCAAACAGATTAAGTCATCTGTTGCAACAGATTACCCATCTGTTGTAAATTATCAAATGAATTAAGTCATATATTGCAATAGATTACCCATCTGTTGTAAATTATCAAATAGGCATTGTCATCTATTGTAGTTGATATTATGAGAACTCACCCCTAGTCCTAGATTAATCAATTAAGGTATTAGTCTAACATATGAGGTAGTAAGAATTGGTTCAGCTCAGAGTGATCGATTGCCGACTCTAGTCGGGAGGAACGCAGTACCGTCTTATCATGCAATTGACAAAAAACTCAATTGAAGTTGTAGTTGACCCTACATTCAATTAGGGTATTAGTATCCTAGTCCTATATTAATCAATTAAGGTATTACTCTAACATATGAGGTAGTAAGAATCGGTTCGACTCAGATTTATCGATCAACGACTCTAGTCAGGAGGAACGCAGTACCGTCTCATCATGCAATTATCAAAAGACTCAATTGAAGTTGTAGTTAACCTTATGAGAACTCACCCCTAGTCCCAGATTATTCAATCAAGGTATTAGTACCCTAGTCCTAGATTAATCAATTAAGGTATTAGTCTAACATATAAGGTAATAAGAATCGGCTCGGCTTAAAGTGATAGATCGACGACTCTGGTCGGAGGAACGCAGTATCGTCTCATCATGAAATTGCCAAAAGACTCAATTAAAGTTGTATTTGACCCTATGAGAACTCACATTCAATTAAGGTTTTAGTCTAATATATGAACTCAATTGAAATTATATATAAACAAATGTTCAACCTATTGCAACATATGTCTTTTTTGTTGGATCAAATCAAACAGATTAGGTAATATATTGCAACATATTACGCATCTGTTGTAAACTATCAAATAGATTACATCATTTGTTGTGACAAATCATGAATCTGCTGTAAACTATTAAACTGATTAAGTCATCTATTGCACTTAAATCTTTTTTGATCCCTTTTTTTATTAAGCAATTTAGGTATTTCCTGTCAGAGATAAAATAGTTAAAATACTAAAGCGGTAAAAAATATTACTCGGTACAACTTTGATAACTCAAAAATCTCCTGAGTGAGTAGTCTTATCTGGTCTTTTCAATGTTACCGTCTCCTCGTGCCCCTCAAAAGTTATTAATGAATATTTAAAAACCCCCATACCTAGAACTCTCTCTCCTTCAGGCATAAAGTAGTCTAGACTAGACTCAACTCATAACTCTTCTTTATTCTTTATTCTCAATTATCTTTGTTGTTTCCTTTTTTCCTCTCTTTTCTCTCTTCTTTCGGATGAGGATCCTTTGGAATCTCAACCAATCAATATCTTTTCTCGACTGAACTGGATGTTTTGATCCATTTGCTTTTTTGACAATGCAGGTATGGTTCAAAGTTGCTCTTTTTATCTCGTCTTCTTCTTTGTATGTCATTTAAATTAGTTATTTATATCTTTTGCTATCAATGATTTACCCATTACCAGTTTGCTATTTATTGAGAAAATTAAAGAAAAGGTGACTTTTAAGTCTTGAATGAATGAACCATTGTTTTTATTAAAATATGTGAAAAAATTCATCTGCTGGGAGAACTTAAAAAGCCTTGTTATCAGTATAATTTTTTTTATGTCTTTTGTTTGGTACTTTGGTGGTGCTGTTGTTGGGGGTGGTGGTTGTGTTGGAACATGTGATGTTTCTGTTGTGGATGGTGTTGGAACATATGGTATTGTTTTATTTGTTTCTTTGTTGTTGATGCTGTTGGTGGTGGTGTTGCAACAGTTTCCTCAACTGTTGCAACTGATGAATCAACTGTTAGAACAGACAGAGCAAATTTTTAAAGAAATCAAACCAGTAGCAAGGCTGGTTTGATTTATTCCAATAGATGGCCCATCTGTTGCAACATGTCATCCATACTTTGCAAACGATACCTCATCGGTTGAATAGATGGGTAATATATTGCATCATATTGGTCATCTATTGATTCACTCAATTTTGTGTTACCCTTTTGTAATTTTCTTTTTGTTCTTCTCTTGTTTGACATCAAATGTATTTCTCTTGTTTGCAGACAAAAATAAGTGAAATTGGATCCACTTTTGCCCGGCCAACGTTAAAGGCTAGAGTAAAGATGGGTTCGGAGGAATAAGCTGCTTGAAGATAGAACCACTTCATATGTGGGAGGTAAGTATTATTGATCAACCTATCATGAAAACACACATCCAGTAGAATGATTTTTTGAATGTTTGTTCTTTACCTATTAGGCATTAATTCTTTAAACAAGATATGGAATTTTACAGTTAAGATTGTTAGGTTCGAACTGGCAAGGCTAAGGGACCAAGACGGTGGTGTCGATATACCATTACAATTTAATGACGGTTTATGCTCATGTTTTTGTGTTAAGTTTGGGGAAGGGTTCAAGTTTTTTACGGTAGTATAAATATCCAGTAGTGATTGGACCGGTTTTAATGGCACAATGGACTTTTTGAAAGGGCTCCAAAGCCTTGCAATGTAGCAAACAACGATAGAACCAATAGAAATTCCCCTAGTCCAAATTTATATGGATGGGTTGTTGGAGGAAACTATTATACAACAGAAGGTGTTTAGGAGAAAACCTGTGCGGGAAGAGAGGGGTTGAGAAGGCCATATATCATCTTAGTACTTGTTTAAGAGGATACACAGGGTCGGAAGGAAAATGTAGCGAAATTAGCTTATGAAATTGACATGAAAAATAAAAAAACTAGATGAGTTGCGAATGTGAAAATGTAATCCAAAAATGAAAATCCATCAGTCATTAAAGAAAAAAAAGAATGGTCAAGAGGAATTGACCTTTTGTATCCTCTTAAACAAGTACTAAGATGATATATGGCCTTTTCAACCTCCCTCTTCCCACATAGGTTTTCTCCCAAACACCTTCTGTTGTATAATAGTCTGCTCCACCAATCCATCCATATAAATTTGGACCAGGGGAATATCTATTGGTTCTATTGTTGTTTGCTGCATTGCGAGGCTTCGGAGGCCTTTTAAGAAGTCCATTGTGCCATTAAAACCGGTCCAATCACTATTGGATAGTTACACTGCCGCCAAAAATTTGAACCCTTCTCCAAACACAAAAACATGTGCATAAATCGTGTCATTAAATTGTAATAGGGTATCGACACCACCATCTTGGATCCCTTCAGCCTTATCAGTTCACACCTATCAAACTAAACTGTACAATTTAGGATCTTGTTTGAAGGATCAATGTCTAATCATCGGTAAAAAACTGCATTCACAAAATCATTGCAATTTATGTGTCTTCACGGTAGCCTGATCAATAATATACATAACTCGCATGCATGAAAATGGGATCCATTGTACGCATTTTATTCTTCCTACCCCATCAAGACATGTCAGTGTTGTTTATTCATCTTCACGAATGTGATGACTATTAAAATGGAGGTGTGAAGAGTCGTGACTTTTTATCTTAACACATTCAAAACAACTGATGAATTGAAATCTCCATCTGTTGCAACTGACGAATCAGCTGTTGGAAAAAATCAAAATATTTTCTCCAAGCATATGGTCCATCTGTTGCAACAGATAATCTATATGTTGCAACAGATAGTAAATCTGTTGCGATAGACCTGACTTTTTTTTAAATTAATCTGCACGCATGTGATTACTTCTTTCTAAATATGTTTGTTTCAATTTAGTTTTCCTATTTATAAAATCAAGAGAATTTTATTATATTCTTTCAAGATTACCCCTATTATTAAATGACTACATAAAGTATATTATTCATATTTATACTTTCTAATCATAATTAATAAAGCCAATTTGGTAAAACAATCACTTAATTTATATTTTTATTAATTGGTGTGCGAAACTCATGGGGCCCAACTAATACGTAACGGAGGGACTATTAAAAAGGGGTGAAGACTTTTTATCTCACACGTTCAAAACAGCTAATGAATCGAATACTCCATCTATTAAAACTAAAACTAATGAATCAGCTGTCAGAAGATATCTAAACATCTCCTCCAACTTCTTATACATATTGTCCATCTATTGTAACAGATAATACATAAGTTGCATCAGATGTCTTATTTGTTGTATATACAAACCATCTATTACAATAGATGGTAAATCTATTTTGATAGCCATCTATTGCACATTCAATCCATCCATTTGTTGCAACAGATGCTAAATCTATTAAAAATATTGGACGATCTGTTGCAACAGCTCAATAATAACGACTTTTATTGAGTCTCAAACCGCTATGAAAAGGTAAGAAGTAATTAGTGTAAAAGAAAAAGTCATGACTTTTCACAGAAAAATAAAATGCCATCAGTTTGAATGTAATTAATACAATGGAGCTGAACAGTCCTGCCTTTTGGCCTGACACATCTAGATTATATTATAGGTCCCTCAATCTTCATTCAACTCTATTTATTTCTTGCATTTTTTCCTTTCGTGTGACATCTTTAACCACTTCTCTTCAAAGAGCATATTCCTTTCTCGTTCAGGTAAGTTTTTTTATGGCGTAAATTTACCAGTTGGTCGTATACGTTGTATTACATTGTGAACATTTTTCTTTACATTTGTCAATTCATGTGTGTTCTAGATATGGCTGATCCTTTTCCAGACATTACTATTCTACTCGATACAGTTCAGAAAATTCAAAGGCAGGTTAATGACCTGCAAAGCGAATTGGTAGCTGTGAGAGCGACAATGTTCAGAGAGATGCAGAGGCTGATGAGAGCCCTGCTACTGCGAGTTGATAGGTCGCTGTCATTAATGATGATGATGATAATAATAATTAGAATGTGTTTTTTCTTTTAGCGTATGTATTTTAATTTTTCTATATTGGATCTATACCTAATGTATTTTATTTTTCATTTAATGAAAAATTTACTTTTAGTCAGACTTTGGCGTTTTAATTCTTATTCAATTCTTATTCTGTTTTCTTCTAATCTAATACATGTTAACATGTCGATGGTTGGAGGCAATGTTGAATCCAGTAGCACTAGCAATTTTGGCTTTTGAGTTCTTTCAACAGTTGGAACCGATTGGTTATCTGTTGGGTTTCAACAGATTATCCATCTGTTTCAACAGATTTTCATCTATTGGAGGAAAGCATTCCAGTTGTTCGTGCAACTGTTGAGAATAATTGTGGTCTGCTGTATTATTTAAGTTCATGTTTTGCCTCATTTTATTAATGCACAAGTTATTTAAAAAAAAGATATTTTATATATAATAAATGATAACATTAGGTTCACAACAATGAGTTAAATATATAAAAGTCCACAACAAACAAACAAACAACAACACAAGTTTCTGCAATTACAACGATCATGGTGGATTATGATTCGGGCATGTAGTTCTTTTGTGGCCAGTGCACTTACATATGGAGCACTTGTTTCATCTTGATGAAAATGATTTTCTAACTCCACGCCTCCTTTTATATGGCTTTCTTCCCGGTTTGATATTGCTCGGGTCAATATATGGAGGAGGTACTAATCTCCCCATAAGCTCTACTGGAACAACCCAATATTCTTCGGGAGGCACCGGAGTAATATGCCCACTATATGTCATTTCATATTTTTCCACCGAATAATATTGATAGGAGTTCTCGTAAACTTCAGCTCGAAAGGCTGCCATAGCATGTGGACAAGTTATTTTGTCCAAGTCAAAAACTCTACACGTACAAGATCTTGTTTGAAGATCGACCGTGGCAGCATCACCATGACCGGTGATACAAAATTTGTAATCTGCTATTTTATGAGAGAATAAACTATTCCCCAAACTGATGTTCGTTGATATTTTCTTTTTGATTTCGAGAACAAATCGGGTTCTTTTTTCTAGGCACTTAAACTGCACACACCTTTCGTTAAAACAATTGCTATATTTCTCGCTTATTTTTTCAAACATAGCCTTAATGGGAAATTCTCTTTCATCGCCAAACAATGAATTCACTGATTCAGCTATGTTTGATGTCATAATATTGTACCTATAGAAAAGAATCACTTAGTATGACATCAAACTGAACTTGTAAATCAAACAAGACATTAAATTCATAAGAATGTACCTATTTTCTTGACAAAATGACCGGCTCCATCTCTCGAAACCGACACGTGCAAGAAATTCTGCTACCTTGGGATTCACATCCACTATTTGATTGAAATGGTCTAAAAACTACTCTCTACTATATGCTTTAGCTGCTCTATAAAAAAGGTTGACGACCCTTTCTTTGTGATAGTTGTTTCAAATGTTCTCTCCAAGATGCCTGATGCAACAACCAAAGTAAGCTGAAGTGAAGAAAAGTGAACCTATCTTTGGAATACTTGGACGCCTATCCGATACAAAACACAACTCTTCAGTATCTTCGACGCAGCGTCGCAGTTGTTCAAAAAAAATCCATAAGAGGCATCACATTCCTTGTCCGCTATACAAAAAGTGACAGAAAGGATGTGATTCTCCTCATCCTACGCCACCACCGCTAGCAGAACTCCATTATACCTGCTCCTCAAGAAGGTACCATCGACGGCTATGCCTTTTCTCAAATGTCGAAAACCTTGAATCCAAGCACCATAGGATACAAAAAAGTACATGAACCTTTCTTTTTCATCCAGATGCAATGCCGTCTTACTTTCGGGATTTATGGACTCAATCATGTAACGGTAAGCATCCAAGACTTTATACCCATGCTCGAGTGTCCCCCAAAATAGGTCCTTGGTAATCCCCATGGCCGTATATAACTTCCAATAACTGACCAGGACACCCAAATCTTTAAGGAGTTAATTGGCCATAAGCCTTGTTGAAGGGCCTTTGCCATCGGGGAAACTACTCCTGAAATATTCACCGAGGACCTTTGCCGTGGCGTGAGGATTTTGGCCCGAGATGTGCTCTGAATCACATGTGTGATTCTTTTCATGTTTATGAATGACGAATCTGTCAGAACTTGCGTACTTTACCACTTGCAGTTCGAATTAGCACATTTGAAGCAAAATACACTGCTCGAATTAATCACCTTCTTTATTCTGAAATCTTTTTTCACGCAAGAAATAAACAAAGTGTTAGATAGTTCATTCTTGTCCTTGAATGACATTCCAATAAAAAAGTCGGTCTCGTCTTCTTGAAGATTTCCAGATTGTGTCGATTGAGAGGAACTGCACATCGTATTGGTCGGATCAACAGGCATAGGTGTTTGATTATCATCTGGAATATTCATGTCTAGATCATCCAACCTATCATCAAAGAAATCTTTTTTTTTTCTTCTTCTTCTTCTTCTTCTTTTACGTTCTGGTTCTTATTCTCTTTCGTCTTTTCAACCATGTACACCCTTAACACCGGCCTGATTGAATCACTTAGATAAGAATGCAACCGAACCTGATCGATTATCTTAAAAGGCAGTACCCTCTGATTTTCAAAGGAGTTGTGCATGTAGCTGATGGCAAATTCTTCCGGTTGACAATTCAGTCCATAAAAGCTAATGATTAAGTTCATAAAATCATCATACGAAACTTCACTTTGGACTGTCATAGCTATCGTCTCTAGCATTTTACCCTCCTTCCAACGTCATACATATCAATTGCTCTTCTTGACCCAATGACCATAACAATCCACCCCTATTATTATTAATCCCTCCATTAGTGGTACTTAAATAAAGTCATTTGTTAAAAAAAGTTGATAGTGATTTCATAGTGTCGTGAATGAATCTCAACAGATGTGTTATCTGTTGCAACAGGTAAGTGATGAGTCACAACAGATTCTTACCTGTTGGGATTCATGTTACGGGTATGAATATCTATTGCAACAGATAAATCACCTGTTGGAATTGATGTTAAAACTAAGTCACCTTTGAAGCTGATTCCAACAGATGAGTGACAGTTGCAATAGATAATTAACCTGTTACGACAGATGACTTACCTGATGCAACAAATTATTAATCTGTTGTAACCTATGTTGGAATCGTGTTCAGGTTCTGTTGCAACAGGTAACTAATCTGTTGCAACATATATGTCAAATGTTACAACAGATGAGCCATCTGTTTAAATATGAATCCAACATATTAGTCTTTCTTTGAAACAGATGTCTCATCTGTCGCAACATATGATTTATCTATTTAAACAGATGGATTTTATATTAGATTCATGATTAGGTTCTATCCTTTGTTGAAAAACAACAACACAATAGAAGTTACCCAGATGACAAATTCAGCTAAAAATCATAATTTGACTTACAACCGTCTCCTATGAAGTAATGCCAAAGTGGAAAGTGATGTTAGAAACAAAATTTGACCTAAGAAATTGGTCAAATAGCAACAGTAGCGGTAACAACAATAAAAACAACAAATGGTCAACAAGAACAAGATAAAGATGATAATGAAGTAGAAGATGATGATAATGAAGCAGAAAATGATGAATGAAGCAGCAACAACAATGAACAACAAAAATCGCTAAGAGACAGAAATCAACAAAGGGTGAGAAGAGAGAGAAAGACGCCTTTTTTTCCCTCCGTTTTCCGTTATATAGGCTAACATTTGGATCAAAGTGTAAATTTAAAAACTTGTAGGTTATTTTTAAAATTTCTCAACTTTCTTAATCTATAATAAAGTAATTGTCACCTCCACCTAATAATTAAGACTTGTGTCACCTACACCTCATTTTAAAACTCTTTTGTCACCTGTGCCCCAAACCCCCAACTTACTTGCTAGAGTTTACTAACATGAGAGACATCTATTTTTTTCATAGTTTCTCACATTTATTATTTATTTACCTCTGTTAATTTTTTTTTTTATGATTCATTACTTCTATTTTTATCATTTTATTTATATATTTTATAATTTATCAAGTCGGCTACTAAAAATGTGATAAATTAAAAAGAATTAAGGATAATTTGTCTTTTCTTTTGAAATTAGTTGATTATTAATTTCATTATTTCATAATATTAAAAGGCTTGGTGTTAATTTTGAAAAGTTAGGTCAATATTGTTAAGTACAAATAATATCAATTTTTTTTTTAAATAATTAGTTTTTTTTAGCTCTAATGAAATTGTAACTTCATAATTATAGTGAAGTCAAAATTTTAAATAGATTTATCTATAATATTAAAAGTGTGAAGACCCTTAGAAAAGTGATCTGAAGTTTTTGTCCTTCATTAAAAGACTCTTCTTTAGATAAAACTGTCTTTTAACTATTTTCTTCAATTTATTATTTAATTAATTTTTATTATATTAACTAAACCTCCTAAAATATATGGGACTCCTAAATATTAATTAATATTTTTCTTTCTATTGTTCAACTAGAAAAATACTCCTAAAACAGGACTCTATTAAGGAAATACTTCTACAAATATACGGAATAAGATACATACCTCTTGAATTTGTAAGTCAGTCTTCTTTCTCTTTTTCTTTATGAAATTATTCTATGAATTGTTACATATGGTAAAGATAAATTCATCCATGGACAATTGAGAGTTGGGTTCAATTCGCATCGTTATTACTTCTTCTTTTTTCCAAGTTAATTCAATTAATATAATTCTCAATATTTATATGGTCTATTTCACATTTATGTATGTTCTTTTGTTCACTGCTAAAAAAATGTCAAAAAGCAACGGCCAGTATCACTTTTTTGGCCAAAAGTGACGGAAAAGCGTCGCTTTATTTTACATCGCAAAAAAGGTCGTTGTTTTTTGAAAATGATGGCCTGCGTCTCTTTTATTACGACGGACCACATCGCTTTTAGGAATTTAGTTTTTAGTTTTTTTTTTAAGAAAAAGCAACACTGTGCGTCGTTTTTTATTCCTCATGTGAAGAACACATGATGAACAAAAAACGATGGACATCGTCATTTTATTGAAGAAAAAAATATTTTTTTTCCAAAAAAATTGACATTGTCCGTCGTAATTTGAGAAAAATAAAATATATTTTTTTAAAAAAGCGACGTTGGTCGTCGCTTTCTATTCTTCATAATGAATAAAAGTGACGTTGGTCGTCGCCTTTTGTTCTGCATAATGAATAAAAAAGCGACGACCATCGTCATTTTTCTTTAAAACAAGTTACTGATTTAAAAAGCGACGGACAAAAGGGACCCTATCCGTCACTTTTCTCCATTTTTATTTTTGGATGCAGAAATTTACATTTTCTGCATCTCACCTGCCAAATAAAAATTAATTCAATATATACAGCCTCATGTAATGCACATTTATAAAATAACCATAAAATGCATTACCTTATCAAAACATTTAAGCAATTCAAATCAACAACACTTAAACAATCAATCCAAAATCCAAAACACTTAATAATTAATCCAACAACATCCAAAACACTTAAACAAAATCCTAAAGTTTTTCTATTAGAGTCTATAGGCGTCCTAGAATTCTTCTTAGCAGTTGACTTCAAACTCTTATCAGGACGAGAACGATCACCGTCACCACCGGATGTCATCTGTATGCAAGTTTACATCAAAACATATAAAAATCAAGTCATTAGTTCATATTTCATGTGCATACACTTAACTATTTTCAATTTACTAGTACATATTTCATGTCACTACACTCGAACCATTTTCAAGTCACAAGTTCACAATTTCAAGTAACTAATACACTTAACCGTTTTTAAGTCACAATTTTGCAATTTAAAGTCGCTACACTTAATAATTTTCAAATAACTTATTCACATTGCAAGTTACTACACTCGAACTATTTTCTAATAGGTAATTGACATTTCAAGTCACTATACTTAACCATTTTCAAAACACTACACTTAACCATTTTCAATTCTCTAATTCACATTTCAAGTGACTAAACCTAATCATTTTCAAGTCATGAATTCACATTTCAAGTGCCAACACTAAACCAATTTCAAGTCATGAATTCACATTTTCAAGTGATTACACTTTACTAATTTCAAAATACAAGTTCACCTTTCAAGTAACTACACTAAACCATTTTATAGTGACTAATCCACTTCTCAAGTGACTACCCTTATCACTTTGAAGTCACTAGTACACATTTCAAAACACCACACTTCCATTTTCAACTCTCTAATTCATATTTCAAGTTACTAAACTTAATCATTTTCAAGTCATGAATTCACATTTCAAGTGTTATCACTAAACCAATTTCAAGTCATGAAATCACATTTTCAAGTGATTACACTTTACTAATTTCAAAACATAAGTTCACCTTTCAAGTAACTACACTAAACCATTTTCAAGTCGCTAATGCACTTCTCAAGTGACTAGTACACATTTCAAAACACTACACTTAACCATTTTCAATTCTCTAATTCACATTTCAACTGACTAAAGTTAATCATTTTTAAGTCATGAATTCACATTAAGTGTCAACACTAAATCAATTTCAAGTCATGAATTCACATTTTCAAGTGATTACACTTTACTAATTTCAAAATACAACTTCACCTTTCAATTAACTACACTAAACCATTTTCTAGTAGCTAATCCACTTCTCAAATGACTACATCTAATTTCATGTTTGTGAGTCAAATTTCGCTGAGATTAACCAAATTAAATAATAACAATTTCGAAAAAATTGAAATCAGCAACCTAGTTGTAATTTTAGAGCAAATCAGCGCATTCAACATACATGAACATGAACACATAAAATAACAAATTGAATCAAATTTCAGTCAAACATCACAAAATTTTTAATCTAAGAATCTGATTTTAAAACAATCAAACATGTAATTAGAGGTATTGAGGAATCAAACCAAATGATAATCGCAGAGAAGTTCATTTAAAACCTCGTCAGTCATCAACTCCAGCGAGGATGTGACGAATGAGAGGCGGGGAGGCGAGGGAGGACGAACTGGGGGAGGTTGCCGGGGGTTGGCTATGGACTAGCTACTGCTACTGCTGGCAGCTGTTGGTGTTACTGTTGTAGGTCGCCGGTAGTTAATGATTGTTGGGATGACAGCTGAGCGGAGAAAAGAATGAGGCGGTGGGGGAGCTTCGTTGGTTTGTTCGCCGGCTGCATGGCTGCTTGCAGCGGCGGCTGGTGGCGCTGGCTGGAGCAGCGGCTTGGTATTGTGCGGTGGAAGTTCGGCTAGATACAGGTAAGACAGTAGATGGTGATGGATTCGTCGGCGACGGAGGCATGGAGGTCGAGGAAGAGAGGGGGCGAAGGTTTTCGTCAGATTAGAGAGAGAAACTAGAGAAAGAGGCGGATGTTTTTTGTTAGAATGAAATTAGGTTTAGGGTTTGTTGTTGGTTTAGAAAAAAAGAAGAAAAGTTTTAGATCTCAGCTGTTGGATCATTTTTGATTGACGGTAGAGATCAAATTGATCAAAAGATGTGCTAGAATTTAAATTTCAATTTGAGATAAAAGATTTGGCTAAAATTATTATTAACTTGATACAAAGTGGCTAGAAAATAAAATTATCATTAAGATTTCATTTTTTTTCTTGTTAGTTGCTACTATTTCTATTTTATGCATATTTTTTTATTGATTAAATTGAAAATCGGAACGTTAAGGACTAAAAATTGATAAACCAAAAACCAATAAAAAAATATCTTATTGGTTTAACATATTTAAAAATCGATAACCGATAAACCAAACCGATAATATATAAAATCAAATCGAACCGGCCGATGCACACCCCTAATTTCAAGAAAAAAAACAGTGATAATTTATTTTAATATTGACCGTTGATCAAATATGATGAATGGTTGAGATTAAAATTGAGGAGATAAGTCAAATTGGGTTTAAAAAAGATTCAATTGGAGATTTCGATTACGTTAATACAATGTATCAATCTGATGAATTATCGGTTAATTAGCTTCATTATTATAACTTCAATAGTGTATTATTACCTCGATCATATGATATTAACGTAATATTCAAAATATTTGGATATATAGATTCAGTTAGCTAGCTTTTAACTACTACGGACATCACTATACGAGACATATGTACTTATATATATATATCAACTTTGTAATATGTATTGTATACATCACATACACGAGTATATTACCTCGTAATACAACGTATTTCATATATACTCTGATGAATTATCGTTTAATTTAGCTTACATTATTATATTATAACTTCAACAGTACATTGTTAACTTGATCAATCGATCGTATGATATCAATGTATTCAATATATATAGTTGATTGACTATCAACTTCAAAATATGTACTATATACAACACATACACAAGTATATTACCTCATAATACAAAGTATTTCATACATACTCTGATGAATTATCGTTTAATTTAGCTTATATTATTATATTATATCTTCAACAGTATATTATTATCTTGATCAATCGATCCTGATATCAATGTATTCAATATATAATTGAATACCTTTAATTTTTTTAAAATATAAAAATTATAGTAAATAAAAAATATCAAATATTGACGGACAATGTTGTTTTCATAAAGTTAATTTTTATTTATTTTTAACAAAAGAAAAAATTAAATTTAAAAATGATGGACAACGTCGCTTTTTATCATCAAGTTAATTTTTATTTATTTTTATCAAAAGCGACATGTCCGTCGCTTTTTACAAAAATACAAAAAAATAAAAATAATTAAGAATTATGACGGATAGTGTCGCTTTTCTATAATTAATATTTTAAAAATAAAAAATTATAGTGACGTTGTCCGTCGATTTTAATAAAAATAAATTAAAATAAAAATTAAATTTAAAAACCAACGGACAACGTTGCTTTTAAAAAATTAATTTTTATTTAGTTTGAACAAAAGCGGCGTTGTTCGTTGCTTTTTGTAAAAAATAAAAAATAATTACAAATTGAGACGGATAGTGTCGTTTTTCTAGAATTAATATTTCAAAAAAATAAAAATTATAGCGACTTAATAAAAATAAAAATCAAATTTCAAAATCGACGAACTACGTCGCTTTTTAAAAATTTTATTATTATTATTTTTAAATAAATTACGACGGTATCCATCGCATTTATTAAAAAAAATATAAATTATTTTTAATTAGTTGGCACAATAATCCGCAAAGAAAAAGACGGATACGAAGACGTTGGCTGTCGATTTTAATAAAAAATAAATAAAAATTAAAATTAAACTAAAAAAGCGATGGACAGTGGCGCTTTTCTCGTTGCTTTTTAAAGCGACATAGTTCATGCTTTTTTTGCGTCGCTTTTTGGTCTTTTTTTAGTAATGGTTTTTTGCTTTGTCAGAAAAGTTGAGATTGATGCTTTCTTATATACATCTTGATGTTGTTGTAAGTATGTCATGCTAATATTTATATTCATCGAATTATGTATGTTCTTATGGAGTATTTTGTCAATTTGATGCTCTCTCAATTTTTTAACTTTGCGGTTATACTTTGATCAATTAAGGTTAATTTTTCTTGCCTATTGGGAGAATATGATTGATACTCATCTGACTTGATTCGGTTGCAAATCTAGATTGATGGATGCTTGATTTTCTAACTCTCAACTTCTTTTCACTATTCTTGTCAACATAATAGAATTCAACGTGTGTATATATGTATCTTCTTTGTTTTCATTGAAGTCATTCTTAGGGTCAATCTTTTTGCTCAGACGAGAATTTCTTTCATCAAAATCGAAGCTTTGTGATCACTATTGTATTGTTTTGTTTTAGTTTATAGGTTGTAGATGAATATCGGTTAGCTTTGAAGAATTTCTTGTGTAAAGGTTAGGTTTAATTGTATTATTTTAATAGCTTTATTATCTTATTTTTTTTATTTTAATTTTCAAATGGTAGATGAATGTCGGTCAACTTTGAGAATTTTTTTAGTTAAAGGAGTTTGATTGTATTGTCTTAGTATCTCTATTAGTTTATTATTTTGTGGTAGTTTATAGTTCGTAGATGAATGTCGATCGACTTTGAGAAATTTTTGTGTGTAAACTTTAAGTTTAATTGTATTGTTTTGATATCTCTTTTATTGTATTGTTTTGTTGTAATTTACAGGTGGTAGATAAATGTTAGTCGGCTTTGAGGAATTTTTTTAGGTAAAGGTTAGACTTAATTGTATTGTTTTAATATCTCTGCTTTGAGAATTTTTTTATGTAAAGGTTAGGTTTAGTTGTATTATTTTGATATCGCTATTATCGAATTATTTTGTTAAAGTTTACAGGTGGTAGATGAGTGTTTGATGACTTTGAGAAAATTTATGTGTAAAGATTAGATTTAATTGTATTGTTTTGATGTCTCTATCATTATATTATTTTATTGCAGTTTACAGGTAGTAGATGAATGTCGATCGACTTTTAGAAATATTTTTGGTAAAGGTCAGGTTTAATAAATAAATTCTCCATCATTACATACTCAAAAGATATTGAACTTAATTATTGTATTCATGTTTATTATTTAAACAAATATCCTATTTAGTGTAATGTTCGAACTCATTAAAGTAAGATACACGCGCGAAGCGCGTATAATTAAACCGGTATATATATATATACACACACCTACCGTTACATAATTACACAAGTAGAGCTAGGCCCTAGGAATTTCAAATATTGAAACATATTAGAAATATGCTTAAATTCTTGATTCTTCTTTGAATAAAAAAAAGCAAATTCTTAGAAAATTTAATACTTAGCAATAGGTGTTTTATATTTATTTTTCTTATTATATCAATCAAAAGTTTAATTCGTAGAAGTGTTTACAAATCTCTATTTAGACATAAATTTCTTTTAATGTGTTCGCACGACTATACTTACTAGTTTAAGGAATAATAATGTTATTTAACAAATTAATACATGTTTTGAAAGTCTTTGCACTATTAATACATGAAAAATGGTATTTATTACTAATACACACCTCAATACACAATAGAGTGTACAATTAATACAAGTATTAGTTATGTATAGTCTAAAAAATAAAATAAAATACTACTAATACACAAAAGCTAATACATGCATTATATTTTAATACACTCAGGGGTTGTTTAGTAGAGTGTATAAAAATAATGATGAATATGGTGTATTAATAATACTTGCATTAGTAGTGTTAGTATTAGTTGTACTTGTATTAGTTATGCTGACATTATTCCTTATACATTGTTTGGTTTGATTTGATGTATTAGAAATAATATATATTATATAATTTTTATCAAGAAAACATTTATTGACAAAAATACTTTTTTAACTTTCTTTGTCTGATTTTTTAAAAGCAATTGAGACCCTAACATTCAACCCTTTACCAATTCAAACAAATTCAAAACTTCAAACCTAAACCCTTCATATCCAGATTCATAACATCTAAAAACAAAGAATTCAATTTTAAATTCATACCCAATAACCAAACAATCCAATTCTAGTGTAGAAGAGTAATCTGAATAATGAGAAGAAAGAAGAAAATGTAGTGTGATAATAAGTTCCACATTGCTACCGCTGCACCTAATTTACTATTCTAGTCATATGTCCACGTCACTATTACTCACAATTCTTCTTTGATAATATAAAAAGAGAGAGGTTGTTTTAAGTTGTTGTATTACCATGGAAAGAAGATGCAAGTACTATGACTTGGGGAAAATATTTTAATAGGAAGAAGACGCAGGTACTACGAAAAATAACTTGGGGAAAAAATTTTAATAGGAATTTGAGGGACAATTTTATATCATTTAATAGGCTAATGCATGTATTAAAATTTTTTGTATTACTAATGCATAAAAAATTAGTAATATTAGTAATATATTGTTTAATACATAATAGAGTGTGTAACAAATACAAATATTAGCTATACATAAGCAAAATAAAAGATACCCCTCTGTTCCAAATTGAGATGACACATTGATTAAGAAAAATAATTAATAACATGGCTAGTTTATCATACTACCCCTATTAAATGATGTTTACATTTTAATTTAAAGAAAAAATAATTAATGCAAAGGGTAAAACATGAAATTTTTTTTTTATCTTTTCTTGATTAATGAAATAAGATAAGTAAAATGAGAAATCACATTAAAAAATTTGAGACGGGTAATTTGGTACGAAGAAAGTATCAAATAAAATATTACTAGTACATAAAAATAATGTATTCATTAAATTTTTTAACACATTGACCCTCAATGACCCCTTGAAATACAATTCCGATCTGTCATATGGAATACAACTCACAGCTCAATGCAAATACACTATAGGAGCAAAGGAATCTTTAAACATGAATTGGTGTAAACTCACGTACTTTTGTGTCTTGTTTCCTGGATGCTTGTGAGGGAATGGAAAGTGGAGAATGACACTTGGTTGCCCTTTCCCAAGGGACTTTGATTTTTAGAATTTTGTGTTATCTTGTTTATGCACGTGAAGCAATAGAGAATTATTCCTTCATATCCGTCACAAGGATTTAGAATTTCTAAAATATGCGTACATAATCAAATGAAACAATGAAAAAAACTTAGTGTGAATATATATATAATATCTAATTTATCAAAAAAATTATTAGTTCACGTACAGAGTAATTTTCATAGATAGTCACCATGTTTTGAAAATACCTATAAATATCACATGTATTTCTTTTAGGACCAAAATATCACTCAACTATTCTTATTTTCCTCAAAATATACTTGATATTGTTGGGTTCGAAATCGAAAGGGAGTCATGCGGATACTTATAGTTGCAAACTATTGAGACGATAAATAAGATGACGAGAAAAACATACTAAAACATAATATTATTGATATGATTCGGCCAATTGACCGACATATAAAAAAAACTAAATCAAAAACATATAACTGATTGAGAAAAAAAATATCTCCCTAAACAAAACTCTTAAACGAATACATTGTGGATGTTATTGTGTTACGGTATGAGAAAAGGGTGTCTTCTATTTATAAAAATCCCAAACCTTTCCTCTTAGAAAGAGGTTAGCTAAATATGAAATAGTTTTATATTTTTCTTTTAGGAAAGAGGTTAGCTAAATATGGAATAGTTTTATATTTTTCTTTTAGGAAAAGTAAACGTAATTATGGTTTTACTTTTATTTTTCTTTCAAAAAAAGTAAAACTTAATTTTGGTAAGAAAATCAGGGAAAAATCCTAACAAATCTCTCCTTTTTGACTTGATTTTCTGGCAAAATAATGTTGATCTTCCTTCTTTACACGATCTTCATATACCACTGCTGCTTGCCATGCTTAAAATTGATATGAGTTAAAAAAATGGAGCCCTATGCGTTAAAAATAAAAGCATGAGTTGATATTATTGGTGCCCATTGTTATAAGTAAACAAGGTTGAAAGTGGAGCCTTGTGCATTGAAAATGAGCACAGGTTAACAGTGGAACTCATGCATTAAAAGTATATGCACGAGTTGAAAGGAGCCTAAGCGTGAAAAGTAAGCAGGGTTTGAAAGTTGGAGCCCATAAACATGGGTTGAAAATAGATTTTGGTTTTAAAGATGGACTAGCCGCAGGATTGTTGAAAATTTGTTTGAAACTTTTTCCACATGTAGCTAGACAAAGATCTTCATTATCGTCAAATTGGTTCCAAATTGATTTGAACCGCCTTAAACTTGTCTTCAACCCTGTTTCCCCAAACTATTAAACCTTTGAACCCTAGGCTCTGATATCACTTTTTGGGTTCGTAATCGAAGGACGTCATCCAGATGCTTATAGTTGTAAACTACTGAGACGATAAATAAGATGACAAGAAAAACATACTAAAACATAATATTATTGATATGATTCGGCCAATTGACGACATATAAAAAAAAAGCTAAATCAAAAACATAAAAACTGATTGAGAAAAAAAATCTCTCCCTAAATAAAACTTTTAAATGACTATATTGTAGATGCTATTGTGTTATGATATGAGAAGATGAGTCTTCTATTTATAGAAGTTCAAAAACTTTCCTTTTAGAAAGAGGTTAGACAAATATAGAATAGTTTTATATTTTTCTTTTAGGAAAAGTAAAAGTAATTATGGTATTATTTTTATTTTCCTTTCAAGAAAAGTAAAACTTAATTTTGGTAAGAAAATTAGGGCAAAACCTTAACAAATACTTCAAAAATATTTCTTCTCTCCTAGTTGACATGCCATGCCATTAAAATTTCTTTTTTTTTTATACATAATAAATAGATCTATTTAACTTATCAAATTTATTTAACTAAAATTTTATCCTATTTTTTTTAAAAATAAACACACATGATATATTTATCATTAAAGAATAATTTAATTATGTACTTTAAATTTTATATTTATTTTGTCTTTCTTAAAAAAAAAAGAATATAAATTATATTTATTCTTTATTCGATACGAGAAAAATTATTACATCACATGATAAAAATATTAGATAACCACACAACTTAAAGGAAAATAATTCGTCTGATAATGCCATGCACATTACTCATCAATGAAGTAATTGATGTGTAAATGTTTGAATTATTTTATTTAGTAATTTTCAAAGTTTTTCTAATTTATTTATTTCACCACTTAATAATATTTTTAAAACTCAAGGTACTTATATGAATTGATACTAATTCAATATTTTTGATTATTTATTTCATATATTAAAGATTCTTAAAATGTAAAAGAAATAAAAATAATGGCTTTCAGAATTATTTAGTCATGAAGCAAATTAATTTTTTTAAAAACTATTAACAAAAGGATCTAATATTACAAATGAATCTTTAAAATAGTACCCAAGCAATTATCGCTAGTTTTTTGTGGGGTTTAGGATGGGGAAAGAATATAAATTAGTGTTTAATTATATAATAAGATAAAATATAGTATAATAGAAACAAAAAATAATATGAAAAAACTAAATTAAAAATAATAAGTTTTTGTTTTCTAAAGGTTTTTACCTATGTAAACTTTGCAGATTTATTTGATTCGTTTATGAAATTTATTCGGGAAAAATCCCCAAGCCGAATTTATTTTTATCATTTTTTTATCAAAAAGATCTTGCTTAAAATTTTGCAGGAGATCTATATGTGAATTAAAATTTTTAGGTGATAGTTACCTTTAAGATTTTTCGATCGAATTTTGTTAGACAAAAAAAAAACTTGGATTTTCTCCTTCAAATTTTGGTTGATAGAAAAAATTGTAGGTTTTTCATTGAATTAGTTTGGTTGAAAAACTTGTAGAAAATTAGGTTACTGGTAAATTCTTTTGCAAATTTAAAAGAAAAAAAACGTAATTTAGATTTTTTCTTGTAGTTTATAAGACGTAGGTTTGAATAAATGAATTTGAAGAATTAAACAGGTTTATTATTAAGAAAATAAGTTTTTAACAAAATAGCATGCCAAGTAATAGAGAAGATGGTTTTTAAAGTGTAAAATATTTTTTGAGGAAAATAGAGATAGTTGAGTGATGTTCTTGTCCTAAAAGAAACAAATTAAAAGTGATAAGGCAATTACCAAAACATGAGTGATTATCTATGAAAATTACCCTTCACGTACACCATAATAATAAACTCGTCCCTGGTTATGTAGTATTTTAGCTATGTCATATAACTTAAAAATTACTCACCTCCTAAACAGTAAGATTTCGCTAAATTACCTCAATTAAGTATTACTTATCAATTAAAAATAGTTTCTTGGTTATGCGAAAATTCACTTAAATGATAAATTTTTAAAAGTAAAATAAATACCTTTTAAAATTTTTAAAAGTGAAACTAATACCTACAGAGTTTTTATAAATTAAATTAGGAATTTTCCTCGTGAATATTAACTTAAACTGTTCAAGTGATTCTTTTTGTGATATCCTTTTCTATTAATTCAAAGAAATGTTGAAATCCTTGGGCCATCATGAAAATTCTTTACTTGGGATAAAGATAAAAAGGAGTCGATCCCAAAGTTTGTCTTCAAGAAAAGGATATGCAGAGGAGAGAGAGCATAAAGTGTGTATTGGGTATAGATTGTGTCTAGAGAAAGGCATAATAAAAAGATAATATGGCGGCCGATTAGTTTTCCCCCTTTGATCTAAGTGTTTTCCTTGCAAATGTAGTTGGGATAGAAATACTTCATGCGGAAGTTACATTTAAAATCTAAATTAGACAATATCAAAATCTATATTACAAATGCATAACATTTTAATAGGGTTGAGTCAATTGATCTATATATAATAAATTAATAAAAATAATATTTTTTTTATAAGTAAAATTCTCGTAATAACTATGTTGTGAATGATATTGACTTAGGTATGTTATGGGAATAAAAGATGTTTGTATAGAAATTCAAAAGTTTTCCTCCAAAGAAGAATGAACATGAATGAATACCCTTTCACCCACAAAACTCTTTTCATGAAGAAAATATTTTTGAATTAAAATATAATTATAAAAGAACTCAAATAAGATAAGAAATTTATGACTAATTCTAACAACATAATGAAACATAACAAATTAAAACTTGTTATACTCTTAAAATGATCATGTAGAACTCGTCAGAAGCAAACATATGTAGTCACCACTTTCTGCAGTGTCTAGGAGACGTAAATTTCTTTATATGGAACTAAAAGTAGAAAGGTGGTAGAGGTGGAAATTGAGGGAGGTAAATTACAAAGCTTTAAAGCAAACATTATATCTTTTCTATCCAAAAGGAAGCATATATTCATGTTCAGTTTTCTGAAAGAACTTCAAAGAAGCATGAATAAGATGCTTGGAAGGGCTAAAAGGTCTCTATAAAAGCAAAAACCACTTAGCATCACAAGTTTCTTCAATCACAGTTTGGCCTAAAATGAAACATGTCAATTTTTTTTCACTAGCTCTCATGACAACAAAATGGTCTTTTTTGCTCCTCTGTGTGACATTTTCTCTAGTGAATTCCCAAGATAATACTAATACAATGCCACCAGCGAGTTTGCTCTGCATAAGTGATTGTGCTACATGTCCTGTTATTTGTTCTCCACCACCTTTCCCAATCACACTCAAGCCACCACCCTCACCACCATCATCAGTACTACTACAAACACCACCACCGCCACCACTTTTCGCCCCACTCCGCCCCTCACCACCTCAGTCTTCCTCCCATTCACCGCAGAAAGCACCTAAATCTCCTCCACCATCTTACATGATATATACTGGTGCTCCTCCTCCTCCTCATGCTCATCCTTCTAATTGTCCTACACTTCCTAATACTCCCAATATTATCAATATCCCATCAACTCAGGTGCCACCAGTACAAAAGAATTACACTTACCCTTACTACTATTATTTTACTTCAGAGGCAGCTTCTCATCCACTTTATGGCTCCATTTTTCTGGGAATTTGGGTGGTCTTCCATTTCATCTGTATTTGTTGGTGAAAGTGAAGCGGGGCGTACTTGAAAGTCAAAATAATATCTGTATATTTTGCATTCTAGGATATTATAGAAAGAACAATGGCTTTTGTTAACTGATATCATGATTGTATTTAGTATATCATGTTTTTCAATTCATCTGCTAGTTATAAACATATTTGTTGATTTTATTTAGCATGTTAATTGATACTTAAATGAAAATAAATGTATCTAGAAGTATTCTAGTTTATCTTTTTCCTTTATGGTGCAGCAAAAGATATTATTCCAGTAAGTAAAGTAGAGAAACCAGGACAGTGCGTCTACCATATTCAATGGAAGAAAAAAGAGCATGTGTAGCATTTATTCCTTTTTCTTGATTAGACTTCTTGATCCTAGTCCTACTTCTTTTCCTTCGTTCTAGTATTAACATGACATATTCCTTATACCTAAGTATTCAGTTCCCATGAGACAACAGAATTATTCCCTTAAGTTAATATTATTTCGTCAGACAATGTTATGCATGGAGATGAGCAAATTCATTTTAAAAAAAGAAAATCCTATGAAGAGGTTTAGAAAGCTGAATATCTGGTGTACTGACTTCTCTCTCATCTGGTGTGTGAGTTCATGGCCAAGGAAATACTCCATCTTTCGAGTAGAATATTTCGTAATAAATTTTTTAAAAAAATTGTAGCATTTTGAATTGACCAATATTAGTGGACAGACTCATGCAAAAAGAAGGTTAAAGAGTGTTGAGAAAATGTATATTTTGTAGTATTGGAATATATTTAAATAGCTAAAATGAGAAAACTAGATAAAATATTTATGAGGGAGAAAAATTAATGATGATGACACTTTTGTGAATATGTTATGAACCCAACCAGTGAACCAACACTAGACAATGAAGTAAATGGGCTGGCCGTTCAAACTGAAGAAATTGGGCCTGAGAAGCAGCCACGTAGGAGCAATAGGCCGAAACATGTCAATAGGCTTTTGAAGGATTATATATGGCAACCGGGATGAAGCATGTGTATATTATGCAGTATCTAGGATAGAAGTAGGGCATCATCGTACTGTGTTGCAGCGTATTCTCGTGTCCTCACCTCTCTTTCTAACCTTTCTCATCTTTACCCTCTTCTTCTAGCAGTAGTAACTATATCAGTTAGTATCGTTCATCTTTGCTTTCGTTTCAATAAAATTCATCTGTGCTACTTGTTATTGAAAGTTCAGGTTACAACATTGGTGCTTTCATTGTTGTATTCCAATGGTGGATACTCGACTCAAGCAACTTGAAGAGGCACAAACGGGCATGGCCCGGGAGATGTCAGAACTTCGTTTGGCAGTCAACGGTCAACAAAAATTGATGCAAGAAGTTCTTAATCAAGTGTCGTCGATTGGTTCTCAATTAAAATCTCCTTTGGCAGAATCTTCTCGCTCGAAATCGGTCGAAGTTGTTCTATCTTCCCACATCGATGGCGGTAACCCAGTTATACTCCGACACAAACCTGCATCTGTGAAGCTGAGTAGGTTTTCTGGCGAACACCCGGATGCCTGGGTATTTCAAGTTGAAAGGCATTTTACTTTTTACTCTATCCTCCCAGAGCAACAATTATCTCTGGCTTCTTTTTATTTGGATAGGACCGCTCTTGAATGGTATCGCTGGCTCTTCCAAAACAAGCAGTTGGTTGATTGGCCTTATTTTGCTTCTAAGCTACTCATTCGATTTTGAAAAAGGGAATTGGAGGATCCAGAAGGCCGGCTAGCGAAACTTTATCAAACTTCTACCGTCTTCGACTATCAGGCTAGGTTTGAAGCTATCGCTAATGAGACTGAGGATATGCCAGACACCTTGATGGTCAAGTTATTTATATCTGGACTTCGTTTAGATATCAAAACTAATGTGTTGGTTCATAAACCCAGCACTCTTGATGAGGCTATTTCCTTGGCCCATACCCATGAGCAGCGTCTTAATCTAGAAAAAGGGCCAATGCAACCAGCTTGTGCTAGGACCCAACCTCTACTACCCAACCCTCAGTCTCGATCTCTATCACCCTCTAGAAACACGGATGTTTCCTTTGCTAAGTTTCCCATCAAACGTTTGTCTTCGGTTGAGATGCAACAGCGTTGGGAAAAAGGATTGTGTTATTATTGTGATAAGAAATATGTAGCTAATCATCGGTCCCCAAATCTTCCTCGAATCCTTCTACTCAAAGATGATTCAGACCCCCTAAGTCCGGCATTAGACGGTACCACCGTGGAGAAATTATTAACTGTAGAGCTCCAAGGCTTGGAATTGCAAGCTCAATCTACAATTTCATACCATGCCTTGGCTGAAGGCCATCCTCCTACTATTTTACATTTTAAAGGGCACATCCAGGGGTCTCCGATCACTATTTTGGTTGATGGGGGAAGTACACATAATTTCATTCAAACTCGAGCTACTAAGTTCCTAAACCTCACGGTTACACCCATTACTAATTTTGCGGTAGTTGTGGGTAATGGCTAATATCTTCGTTGTAAAGGGGTGATTCGAGATGCACGATTCTTAGTCCAAGGGACTGAACTCGCTATGGACTTGCATGTATTGGACTTCCATGGGGCAGATGTAGTACTTGGAGGGGCTTAGCTGGCCACTCTAGGACCTGTTCTTACTGATCATTCCAAACGTCATATGGAATTCTATTTGGACAGCAAGCAAGTGCAATGGGTAGGTGACTCACCGGATGATCTTCAACAAGCTCATTTGAAAACACTACGCCGCTATTCGGCCACCGATGCAATTACTTCATGTTTTTGCCTTTTCCTGTTGCACGAGGGCACTGAGATTGAGAAGGATAAAGATATACCCCCTGACTTAGGTGCATTATTAAATTCATATTCTGGAGTTTTCAACAAACCACAGGGGTTGCCTCCTGTTCGGGCTACAGATCATGCTATTCACATCAATCCCAATGTTGGGCCTGTTGATGTTAAGCCCTATCATTATCCACATTTTCAAAAACAAATTATGGAGCAATTAGTTTTAGATATGTTAAGGGATGGAATTATCCAGCCTAGTACAAGTCCCTTTTCATCACCTATGTTATTAGTTTGCAAGAAAGATGGCTCTGGCATTTTTGTGTCGATTATCGAGCTCTCAATGCCATCACTGTGCGAGATAGGTTTTCGATTTCTTCTATTGATGAGCTATTTGATGAACTGTACGGGGCTCAATTTTTCTCTAAGTTGGACTTACTGTCTGGCTATCATCAAATCAAAGTTCGTCCTGTTGATGTCTCAAAGATTGCGTTCAGGACCCATGACGGCCATTATGAGTTCTTGGTCATGCCATTTGGTTTAACTAATGCCCCTTCCACCTTTCAAGCGACCATGAATGATGTATTTCGCTCATATCATTTCAAGTTTGTGTTGGTTTTCTTCGATGATATTCTTATTTATAGTACGTCGTGTTTGATACACTTGGAACATCTAGAATTGGTTTTCAAATTGCTCTAACAACATCAACTGGTGGATAAACGCAGTAAATGCCAATTTGGAAGAGAACTATTGATTATTTGGGCTATGTGATCTCTCCCGATGGACTGGCAGTAGATCCTTCAAAAATTTCCACTATTAAACAGTGGACTGCACCAAGGACAGTGAAGGAGATACGCAGTTTTTTGGGCCTCGCCGTGTACTACGGATGATTCATTCATCACTTTGCGATTATTGCTAGTCCTTTGTTTGATTTACTATGAACGGACGCCTTCCTGTGGACTGCTCAAACCCAACAAGCTTTTGAAGAATTGAAAGTTCGACTCAGTTCCACCCCTATCTTGGCCTTGCCCAATTTTGATGATGACTTTTACCTAGAAACTGATGCTTCTGGTGTTGGTATTGGCGTTATTCTTTCATAGAAGGGACATTTAATTGCTTACTATAGTTAGAAGTTAAGACATCAAATGCAAAAGGCTTCCACTTAGCATCGTGAGATATATGGAATTACTCAAGCCGTGGCAAAATGGAGGCAGTACTTGTTGGGTCGACGTTTCACCATTTTCACTGATCAGCAGTCCCTCAAAAACCTCATTAATTAGGTAATTCAAACACCGGAGCAACAAAAGTGGCTTGGAAAGCTGGTGGGATATGATTTCACGATATGTTACCGGTCGGGAAAGTAGAACAAGGCCGCTGATGCCCTGTCCAGACCACCTGATGCTGGAGTGTTGTTTGCTATTTCAGAACTCACTTATTAGTGACTTGGGGAACTGTTAGAAGCGAATAAATGCTATCCAGAATTATTGTCCGTTCAACAAGGGTTGGGGAACGAACCTGCTGCATACGTTGACTATACTTTTCTCAAAGGGCTCCTCTTCTACAAAGGACGTCTGGTAATACCACGAGATTCTCCCTTGAAGCAATTGTTATTTTCAGAATTTCATGATTCGAATATAGGGGGTCATTCTGGGGTTGCTCGTACTTTTCATTGTTTGGCCTCGAATTTTTATTGGCCAACAATGTGTAATGATGCTAAGGTTTACATTGCTTCGTGCCAGACTTGTCAGCGTTCTAAGGAAATTAGTCGATTGCCAGCAGGTCTGTTACAACCATTACCGATGCCGGAGATGGTTTTTGAAGAGATAGAAATGGACTTTATTACTCGTTTGCCGAGCTCCAAAGGGAAGGCTACCATCGTGACTGTGGTTGATAGACTGTCCAAGTATGGACATTTTATTCCTCTCCCAATAACTTTTAATGCTCAAACTGTGGCTGCAGCTTTTGTTATTCATGTGATTAAGCTTCACGGCCCACCGTGAACAATCATAACTGATCGTGACCCTCGTTTCTTGCATACTTTTTGGAAAGAGATAAATAGATTACAGAGGACTGTTTTGGCCATGATCACGGCGTATCACCCGCAGATAGATGGACAATTTGAGGCATTGAAAAAATGTGTTGAGCAGTACTTGCGATGCTTTGTAGCCGATAGCCCTCATAAATGGGTATTTATGCTGCCATGGGCTGAATTTTGGTATAATACAACACTTCATACATCATCTGGGTTGACACCTTTTCAAGCTTTATATGGGAGAGAACCTCCTAACATAGCTCGATACATTCTTGGCAGTGCTTCTGATGATCTCGTTGAGCAATACATGTTACGTCGGGATGAAGTTTTGGATATATTGAAGCTCAATTTCTCCAAGGAACAAGATCAAATGAAAGAGTATGCTGATAAGGGTCGAATTGAGGATCATTTTGAAGAAGGTGACTGGGTCTTTGTGAAGTTGCAGTCATATAAACAACAATTCTTACGAAGCAACCAGCAACATAAACTGAGCAGGAAATACTTTGGACCATACAAGGTGCTCAAGAGAATTGAGTTGGTGGCATATAAACTCCAGCTACCCGAGGAGGTTCGTATTCATCCGGTGTTTCATATTTCATTGCTCAAACGTTGTAGAGGACAACTCGATCAACAAATTACTCCATTGAAGCTCCGAGATTCAACTACTCAGAACCTTGAGGACAA
The DNA here is from genome assembly GCF_002878395.1 of Capsicum annuum. Taxonomy (NCBI): domain Eukaryota; kingdom Viridiplantae; phylum Streptophyta; class Magnoliopsida; order Solanales; family Solanaceae; genus Capsicum; species Capsicum annuum. The sequence continues at coordinate 232,526,867 of NC_061111.1, read as the reverse complement.
GGTTCTCCTATCAGGAGGGAGTAATGTTATGAACCCAACCAGTGAACCAATATTAGACAACGAAGTAAATGGGCTGGCCGTTCAAACTGAAGAAATTGGGCCTGAGAAGCAGCCACGTAGGAGCAATAGGCAGAAACATGTCAATAGGCTTTTGAAGGATTATATATGGCAACCAGGATGAGGCACGTGTATATTATGCAGTATCTAGGATAGAAGTAGGGCATCATCGTACTGTGTTGCAGCGTATTCTCGTGTCCTCACCTTTTTTTCTCTCTATAATCTTTCTCATCTTTACCCTCTTCTTCTAGCAGTAGTAACTATATCAGTTAGTATCGTTCATCTTTGCTTTCGTTTCAATAAAATTCACCTGTGCTACTTGTTATTGAAAGTTCAGGTTACAACAGAATATGTACCTATTCCAAAGTAAAAAATTGCAACATCTAATATTGATTCAAATAACAAAAAAAAAAATTGACAAAAATATCAACAGTCTAAACGAAGATTTGTGTAGTATTCCAATTTATTTATTTGATATTTTAAATTTTATGTCTAGAATTTTTCTTACTAGAATGAAAATTTTATTAATCATGTAAAATATATTGTAAGTTTTGCGAGCTGATAGACTATTTTTTTTAGTACGTACTGATCGACAATGATTTATTGAATGTAGATAAAATATTATTTGAGATTTATTACTCCCTCTATTTCAGAAAGAATGACCTACTTTCCTTTTTAATCCATTTCAAAAAAGAATGACTCCTTTCCTTTTTTAACAATACTTTAATTTCAACTTTCCACATGACATGTTTAGGACCACAAGATTAAGGGCATTTTGGTACATTTGACACAACTTTAATTTAAGGCCACAAGATTCAAAAGACTTTTTTATTTTCTTAAATTTTGTGCCAAATCAAAGTAATCATTCTTTTTGAAACGAAGGGAGTATTACATAGGAATTTGATTGTTGATTTGTATGCAAATACATTGTATGGACTCGCCCGCACTTCTATAGAGTTTCACACTCTTATCTCCTATTTGTCTCTTGTATCATGTCACTGAAGATACGAACCATTGTTACCTTATTCTTTATCAGAGGTCGTCTTTGGAGCCGTTAATCCGAGTAACTCTTTGTAGTGATTGCTCCAGATTTTATGTCATGCATATGCCTCTGAGTTGTCTATCGTGATTGTGTCACATATTATCATACTGATTTGATCTCGTATGATAGATTATTTTGTATTGATTCTAATAATTTTGAATATGATCCTGACGCTTCATCAAAGTTCACGAGAGAGTATTTTTCTGACTAAATTTTTATTTAATAAAATATTTTACAATATATATTTTAAGTCATAATTGATTAGATGATCCTTGTGTTATTATTTTTTATTATATAATATGGATGTCAAGTGACATATGTATGTGATAAATGTCATTAATTAGATATGATAATTAGTAGTCAAATTGAATTTGAATAGAAAGAGTTACTTGTTCAAATTGAATTTGAATAACAAAAGTAATTGGCCAAATCTCCAACTTGAAGTTACTTGTTCAATTTGAATTTGAATACCTAAGAAAGTTGGCCAAGTTGCCAACTGATGTCAAGTTTGACAACTTAGGGAGTAAGTTTGGTGGTCTATAAATAAGATAAATTACAAAAACCCATAAAATTAAGAGACTATATTATCCAATATCCCTTACCTTTTTTTTTTTTTTTTTTAAATTCCAGATTTCAACTTTACTCTTGATACATATGTAGAAACACACAATCCCGGTTTTCTCTTCGCCATTAACGCATGCAAAGATTTTTTTCCAAAATCCCCCTCCCCCTCCCCCCCCCAAATCTCTCACAAATTGTCAGCATTTGAGATAACTTCCTTCTCCATTACTTAAACCGCTTAGAACCGTCAATTTACTTCATTAAATTTAATTTTTTTTAGTTATTTCAAAGAGGTGAGTTGTTTGTTTAAGTGAATTTTAAATTTATTTTTAACAAGAAAAGTCAACATTCATATATGCTTTAACTTCTTTTTGTGTTAATTTGTTTGAACTTCGATGACTAATGAAGATTCACCCTTATTCAGCTTAGAGATTTCTCAAATCGAAACACAAAAGGCTATTCCTGCAAGTCATCAAGTTGTGGGTTTTACTCCAGGTAACTTTGATTACACAAAGAAAAGTTTTCATGAAAATTGATCAAAGCACCGCAATGATCCTGAAAAAAGAAGAATATAAGAGAAGATTTTGCTGCCAAAAATCAAGAATCTGGCATGCAAATGTAAGATCAGGAGGAAATAGAGCATATCCCTAATTCCCCGTTGAACTAGGTATTGATATCGTCCGTGATACATATAGGTGGTACATATTTTTTTTAATGGTGATTCATATGAATGAAACATATGCTATCAACAGAAAAATGATTAAATCAAAACCAAGAAATGAGATTTTGATGGAGGACATTTTTAGTAAGGTATTTTTTTCCCAGTCATACTTTTATATATCTATTGTTAAATTTTAAGTAAATATAACAAAATTTTTTTTTTGTCTTTTGTGTTATTTTTTGTTTCATCTTGTATACAGGAATTTATCTTCGTCACCACAGGAATTGAACCAACTTGATTTGCCCAACCCTCTTGCATTTGATCCAATAGATTATGGAGCAAATGTAGCACAGACAGTATCTGTACAACAAGAATCTGATAGGACTTCTCCGACTGAAATTCTACATAAATTTAATAATTTCAGTACTTCACTAATTGCAAACCTGCTTAAAAAGATGATGATGGATACTGGTCCATCTTCACACCCTCCTACGAAGAAAAAAAATTAATGAGGGATAAAAAATATGATTTCACGTGTAGCAAAGACACAAAAACAGCCAACTTCATTGTCCAAAGAAAAATATTTGGCAGGTTCATCTAGATCTCATTTAGAGCCCCATGTTTCTTGGAAAAAGACACTATTTTGCATAATGTTGAGAAGAGGAATGCAACTAATGCACCTGCTGATGTTAAGAAAAAGCAACCTCTTTCCATGTCAGAATTGAATGACATAAAGTCTTATGTTAGGACTTATGTAAGTATAACATGTTTTTGTATGTTGTATTAATGATAATACATATTTCAATATGATACATAGGGTATATCCATAAGGTATATCTGTATGATTAGATTGAAGAACTAAATGAACATTAACCATGTGTTATTTGACATCACAAGTCAATTCTAAGGTATATTCATTGACTAATCATTATTCACAATGTAGGTTGACATGAAATTCAATAAGCTTCAAGCGTTGATGATGGACCATTATACAGGCATTGTAAAAGTTGTGCAAGAAGGTTTTACTTCATATGACAAGGTATTCAAAATTTATCATTAATATCATAATATTATCGTATTATTCTAATTTGTTATCATGCAGGTTGCTCATTCTCCAGTGCATGAAAGTGAAAAAGATATCCTGAATAGAAAAGGAGGTCCTCCTCAATCTCATAATAAGCACAATACAAATGCTAAAAGTGACAATATTGTAGAGGATGTCGGACAATCATCTAAAGTAGGTGGCAATGAAGGAGGAACTGGAGAGTACTTAAAGGTAATAAGAATTACACATTTGATCGTTAATTAAATTGACTTAATTGTATGATCGATTGTTTCTTATTTCTCAAACTATTAGCCTCAAATAGTTTATTTGTAATTATTGAAAGTGTTGAAATTGTTAATATAATTCTATAACACTTCATTAACTATTGTTGAATATATACTGATTAAATTTCTCAGATTTATCATTTTGATACATCTGATAGAAGATATATCATTTTAATACATATTGTTCATATGGATAAAACATGTCCACCATTCAATTTCACATAAAGATCATTGTTGACATATATCTAGCAGGAGTCTTTTAGTGGCTATACAGACAAGGTGCAAGAAGAAGAGATGAATAATACAACTGCAAAAATAGATGAAGGGCTAAGGGACATGAGACTTAAGGTAATATCGATTTAATTATATCGATTTACTTATATCGGGGGTTGTTCATACAGTTAAATTGTCATTATTTGGTGTGATAAAATTGTTCATTGTAATAGTCACAAAAAAAATTAAAAATTTTAAATGTCATAATAACTCTTCAGTAGCAAATTTTAAACCAATCTTAAGCAGAACTAAGATTTCAGTAACAAAAGTTTGATATGTGTTTATTATGTTTTTCAGATGTATCATTTTGATACATATAGAAAATATGTATCAAAATAATACATATAGATAGTTTAATCACTTTCTATCAAAAATTCAATCTCACAGAAAAGTTCGCTTTTACGTAAGTCAAACAAGATGATAAGAGTGCGCGTACAGACAAGGTGCAAGAAAAAGATAGGAATAATACAGTTGTAGAAATAGATGAAAGACTAAGGGATGGGCGACTAAAGATAATTTGAATTTATTTAAACTGGAGATTGTTGCAAATGGCTCACAAAGTTTATTTGTTATTATTTGGGTACTTGAAATTGTTCATTGTAATGGTCACAAATTTATTTTAAATTTTTTTGTGGCATAATAACTTTTCAGTAACAAATTTTAAGCTTATCTTAAGTTGATCAAAGTTTTCAGTAACATTAATTGAAAGTATGTTATGTAAGTTTTCCAGATGTATCATAATGATACATATTATTCCATATGTATCTTTATGATACATATTGATAGTTTAGTCACTTTCTATCAAAACTTCAATTTCACCCTAAGTTCACTTTTCACATATGTTAAACAAGAGGTTGAAGAAGACCTTCATAATACAGATGAAGATTTATCTAAAGAAATTTTCTTGTATGTACCACTATTTCCCGCAGCCTATCCATGATAGCCCATTATTCATCACTAATAGTGCTATTGTAACTATGCAATCTATCAGGCAACACTAATAGTCAGTCATATATTAGTGACAGTGCTATTGCAACTATTTCTCAGGTCCCTGTGTGCAAGACAAATCTTTCAAATGCCATCAAGAAACCTTCCCAAAGAAATAGGTAGCGTTCAAAACTTTATCAGTCACCATATGCCAATATTTTTTTATTCTGGATTAAAAGATAAAGTAGTCATCCAGTCTTGCAAAAATTTAAACTACCTGTTTGAAGGTCACAACATTTATGGACCATATGATGAAGAGCTATTCTCTAAGTTCTCTCTTTGGATGTCAGTTGGACTGTACAAAACACAAGCTAGTAGGTAAGATTGATAAGTCACCTTTAAAATATTATATATATTTATTTTTCTCAATACTGATTGAAATCATAACATGCTTATAGGAGAGGGAAAGGTGAGCACAACATGGCCAAATACGCTGACCTAAAATCAAAGCTTGATTTTGTTGTTGCACATCCAGTAAAAAAGTTGATTTTACAATATGGAAGAATCAAATACATGTTGGAATGATGAGGTATGTCTCAAACAAATATATATAGCTCCTAACTGATTTTTTATTTTTTATGATTTAAGCATAAATTTATATTTCTTACTTTCTAGTGGTACTGTATATATAAATTTTGTCACACATATCATATATTTATGTAATTTCTTCTACATATATTGACCACAAACATAGTAGTTGATACATATATATATTTTTATTATTTTTTGAACTCACTATTTTTTATTAATTCATATGTATCAATTGATTTACACATGTACTATGTATGTCATATATGAATCAAGTGTTCGTATATATTTTAATATTCCAATATAGAACATCGATGTGGTATTCTACTATCTTCGCAAGAAAGCAAAATTAGACACCACTAATGAATATAGATATACCACCGCTAATTGCATATTCAAGAACTACATCCATGACAGATACACTCATTATCACCAAACTCAATCTGAGTTTGATCTAAGCTCTTATGATGAAAAAGTTTGTTCAATAAAAGTTGCTTCGGTAGAGAGATCAATTTGTGAAATTATTCAAGGCCTATGCACTCCAGTAGGTCTTCCATGACATTTGGTTGATGAGGTGTATGTGACAATAAATTGTCAGAGATCATTTTACTGGGTGTTGATAGTCATAGTGCTCAAGAAAAGATGTATTTGTGTGTATGACTCGTTGAAAGGTCATACATGTCATGCAACTGAGATAAAAAAGCTTGCTGAAATGTTGTCAACTTACTTGTCAATATCTGATTTTTTTGAGAAGAAAGAACGCACGAATTAGTCACTACTAGAAGCATACAAGGAAAAGACGGATCATCATACATTTGATGTTTAGTTTGTTGATGGTATTGTGCAACAATCAAGCGGCATGTTGTATGTATCATTTGTTCTTTTAAATATATGTTTTTTATAAGTGATCACTGGAACTCCTAAACTATCTACTGTTCTATTTTTCAGGGATTGTGATTTGTTTGTTGCGGCCTATGTTGAATTTTTAAGTGATTGGCATCAAATACCTTATTCAGAGTTTGATTCATGATTGCATCGTACCAAATACGCATCATTGTTATAGGACTATGGAGTGAACAAGACATCTAATGGATATATTAGTGACAATCAAGATCCGCCTAGGCCTAAACGTACCTTTATTCCATTTGAAAATATAAAGATGATATATGTCGGGCCGTAGTTGTCTAGTATTTGTTGTTTGACAAAATGATAACCGCTTTTTATATTTTATATTTTTTTGGATATTTCAAGACTATCGTTTTTATGTATTAAGTATTCAGTATTTTTATGGTTAATTTCATGTCATTTTATATTATGAAATGAAGTGTTCCTATGTTGTTCGACCATATTATTCTATCTTTTATGTTATGACTGTGTTTGTCATTGTTTATTATGAATTTTATACATATGTTTGATTCATATTGACTAAAATATTTTGTGAATGGAACCTTAGTGAAATACATATATAGCTGTTTAGTTTTATTTTTTATAAATTAGTTAAGGAGTTTAAACCATATCACACTTATGGTTCACTTTTTTCAACAAGGAAAATGTATCACTGGCATACCAAATGTGTTAAATTGTCTTAACACTGAATCAGACATTACTAATATGAATCACATAACTTTCATGAATGCTTAATATGAATAATATAATAGTCATAAATGTTTTAATATGTATCACTTGCAAAAAATTTGTTGAAAGTGTATCACCAACATTCCAGATATGTTAAAATGTCTTCACTGAATCAAGCATTACTAATATGAATCACATAACTTTCATGAATGCTTAATATGAATCATAACATTCATAAATGTTTTAATATATATCACTTGCAAATAATTTATTGATCGCTAACATTCCAGAACTGTTAAAATCTCTTAACAATAAAACGGGCATTACTAATATGAATCACATAACTTTCATGAATGCTTAATATGAATCATATAACATTTATAAATGTTTTAATATGTATCAATTACAAAAAATTAATATGAAATGTATTTTTGATAAATTAACTCAAATTATTGAATTAGAAACATTGATCTTAATAAATATTTCTGCTTCCATTGTAAACAAAATATCTCATGAAATAATTTTTTGAGAATTTAACTCAAATTATTGAATTCAAAATATTGAACTAAATAAATAATTCAGATTTCAGTTCAAAATAAAATGTCACATCTCCTTTGGAAAGTAGTTGCAAGTGCGTCTGTTATGACCTTCATGCCCACACTTTCCACAATGATTTGAGGTTGATGGAAACTTTTTGCTACTTTTCTTTTGTCTTCCTTTCTTAGGTATTCCTGGTGGTCTTTTATATTTTGGAGACAAAACCACATTTTTCAACACCTCCGTTGGTACATGTCAATCTCGTTTATCAGGCATTGGACAAAGTAGCATTTCATAATATAACACCCGACACTTTTCACTTTCAGACTAAAGTTGAACTGTCTTTCCTATGTTTATAGACATGAACTATAATTTTCAGTACTATTCTTATCTCAATTTAGCTTTTAGTTACATGCTTAAGGGGCTTAAGATGTGAAGTTTTCACTAAGTGTTGGGGACTTAGTCATCGTTAAGACCCCTAAACTTTGAGGATTTCTTTTATCTTTCCGACCCCAAGGTGTTAGGTTTTGAGTTAATTCACGTTCAGGGGTGTAAGGAGAATGTCTCGGGGAAGTTTTGGATTTTTTGGATAAGGATTGGGTCATGTTTAGATTTTGATTCCAGCACCTCATCGTGATAGCATCGTGTTGCGTGCCTATAGTGATGGGGCCTTCATCGCATCGCGGTGGCTCTTCAAAATACATTTCAATTGTGAATTTAATTGACTGAGAGGCAATTGAGTCTTTTTTCCTCAACCCAATTCTTCCAATCCCAATTTAAAATCATCAATTAAGGCGTAAATTGCCAACCTTCCCCAATTGTACTCTCAAATAAACCCTTTCCTCTTTCCCCAAGAACAAGAATTCCATTTTTTCCCCCTAAGTAATCTAGAATTCAAGATTTTCTAGATCAAGATCCTTCAAGAAAGTATTAAGATTAGGGTTTAATCCCCAAGTTAAGAAACTAAAGTAAGAAACTAAAGATACGTGGGGCTATCCTAAATCTCATGAGCATAGGTTTTACGATTTTAAAAAGCTTTAAAGTTATGTATGTAATGAGTTTTGAGACATTGTTTTAAGAGCATGCATCATGAACCCATTTTGATGAAAGTAAGTGTTTATCATGAAGTTTTACCATAAAGTTGAATTATATTCATTTGTACATATGTTTTGAATTTTGAGAATTGAATTGAGAGCATGAATTATGAAAATCCCTCTCTCATAATGATACCTATTTGATTTAATGTGTTGTGGATGTTCAAATGCATGATTAAAAGCTTGAGAGGAAGTATTTTACTATCATTTATGCATTAATATTAATTATGATATGATGAGAGGGAGGTTCTCTTGTTTATAATTGTTTATGGTGTTAATTGAAAGAATTGTATGGGTTTTATGTAAGAATTGGCCACCACATGATAAAGTATTGAAAAGGGAATATTTTGTAAATGTTTTCATGTGTTTTGAAATAATAACTCTTTTGTGTAATGTTTGAAGATTTTGGGTGGCCATTTACATGATTTTAGAATGAAAGAGCTATGGATACGTTATGACATGATATGACTTGCAAGTCTAGGTATGACGATCCTATCACGAGATACCCTTGACATGAAAGAGATAAATGTTTCAAAGGTATGAAGAATGGTTTTAAAGAACCAAAATTGGGCTTAAAGAGATTTAGTTGGTTACCCAAAGAAGGCTTGAGTTCAGATAATTCTTAGCTCGAAATCGTGTTTTGCCGATACGAGTTTTATATATATGTTATTTGGCAAGTGGGATAACATGGTATGTCGGCAAGTTAGGAATACTTTTTCATGATACTCCAATCCTTACAGCAAATTCGGATTGAGGGCTTAGCCGCTGAGTCAAGGATGGACCCATATAGCCCGTGGATATTCATATTTTGTAGGGTGTACCACCTAACTCAGAAGTAATACAAAGAGTTGAGTAAGTGTTTTTACAAGAATGGTTGAAGCTCATCAAAATTATGCCCATGTATTTTCAATGGTTTTATGCTGACATATTTTTATGAAATGCTCTCACTTATGTTATACAAAATATATTTTGTTTTTGGATTGTTCGACGTACCAGTACCATATGTATTGACCCCCTATATTTCAATTTATGGGGTTTAGTCTTGTGGCCCATCACATCAGCAGTTCATATGGGAAAATGGCAGAGTTGGTGAGCTATCCATCTCCCAGAAGAAATGTTATTCATATGCTTATCTAATTCAGTTTATAGTTAGCTGGGGGCTTTGTCCCGACCTAGATAGTTAGTATTCAGTAGAGGCTTCATAGATTGTATTTGAAGTGTTGTATTTTCTTATATTGTAGACACATTTTGGATTATAAGTTTCCATTGAACACTTTTATATCTTTCACACTTTGATTTATGTATGGATTATGCTTATGATTACAAGCTAAGGGGTCTCTCAGGCCTTGATGGTTTGAGATGTCTGTCGCGGCCAGGGCCTCGACTCGGGTCATAACACATAAGTGTTGACTAGTGTCTCCTTCTTGTAGTAATCAGAACAGTATGGCTTTATTTTCTTTACATGTTTGCTTTTCAAAACAGCAATAGCGTGCGCGAATGGAATCTCATCAAGCTGAAATCTACCACAGTTTCATGTTCTATTATCCAAACGAACTATGTATTTTCTTTCTTCTTCATACATACTGTATATGTAGTTCATTGATTCCCTAACCTGAAAAATATTTTTTAATGTACAGTTACGTTAATCATCATAGTATAGGAATTATAAAGATTACAGAATAATTATGTATAAAGAATGAGTTTTCAAGTTGTGGCATATTTTTCAGATGTATCAAAATGATACATTTGATTTCCAGATGTATCATTATGATATATCTGGTACCAGAAAAGATAAAACACATTGCAAAGCAACTTTGTTACAGTAACATAAATAGTAAATAACTTACCATCATACGTAATGACTTTGCCTCGTTCAATTGAATAATTTATTGAAACTTACCTCCCAATGAGATTTTCGCAAGAAAGCTACACTTGTCTCTATTTTTGCGATTTCAAGAACCAAATAAGATTCTGACTTGTTCAAGAAAATCTAAGATTGTCAGTTCATGTGCCTTAGCAAGATGAGAGTTGATATGTTCTGCAATGTTGGAATTCATCATTATTCCCCTATTTATTGGATCATGAACTCATGATCACTTTTCATATTCAACATTTTTCAGATAGGCAAAATGATTCGATGGACCCTTGTACTATATCAGTTTTGTAAGTTGGACATTTCTACTTACATGTTTGTTATCTAGTCCCCTGAACCCACTAAAAAGCAACATTTTAAACACTTTTTTGGTGAGTGTAACACACTCTCGCCACGTCAGCTGCCATGTCAGCTTCCACATCTGCTATATCTGCCACGTCAGCTTTTACGTCATTTTCAGGTATTACATTAAATTTCATGTCATTTTTAAAATGGTACATAAGAAATTAAATATTAAAATAAATTTAATTAAATAAAAAAATTATAAATTGTAGAAAAATTTAAATAATCATGTTTTTATTTTTTCTCACAAATTAAATATCAAATTCATTCCAAATAATTAAAATTCTTCTCCAACTAATTTAAATTTTTAACTATAAATTCATATATACAAACATAATGAAATTTTTTATTTTTAAATTTGAATATCTTTAACAAATTCACAAAAACTTTAAGTCTTTTCAAGCTTAATTCATGAAGTTCACTAATTTTTCAATATCCACTATCACTCACTTTCAATTTAAATTTAAATTTTAATACCCAAAAAATATGAAAATGTTTCAAATTTAAATTTTAATCCCTAAAAAATATGAAAAGATTTCAAATTTAGATTTTAATTTAATAAAATGAAAAGATTTGAATTGAGATGATTTTATTTTTTAAAAAAACTAAAGGTGGTGCTGGGGAGGAGGCTGGGAGTGAGGGGTTGGATGAGGTTGGGGGACAGGGGTGGGGGGCTGGGGTGGGGTGGTGTAATACCCCGCAAAGTCCTCTTCCAGTCTGAGCCTTAGAGCGTATTCAGTAAAGCGGAAATTCGAGTCTAAAAGTTTTAGAAATATCTTCCCAAGTATGAAAAATTTTGAATCGTGTGGAATTGTCCTAAATTCTACTTTTTGTCATGTAGATCATTGAATAAGCTTTCCATCGACACCAAATTCACCCAAATTGGACACTCGGGTGAAGAGTTAGAGCCATTTTAGTGAGACAGTGTGCCACCTGACACTGGCGCATCGCGGAGCTAGCCAAAATGGCAATTGTCAAAATCCAGTGAGCCTCCACAATTATGGCACGTCGCAACAAGGCTTAATTTTAGAATTATCAATTTCCAGTGCAGTAACGCGATTCCACCGTGTCGCGGTATAGTTCCAGTTCCCAACCAAGATGGTAACGCGATTTCCACCGCGTCGCACCATTGTGCAGTTTCTCAGTTGTCCAATTTCCAATGACCTGGCGCAATTATGGTGCGTCGCTCCAGCATGAAAAAATTGGGATTTTTCAGTTAAATTTCCAAGGGTTTTTTGGTCTTTTCCCCTTACCTCTCAGCCTCCATAAATACAAGGCCAAGGGACCTCAGCCTCATTTTTCTCTTCCTCCAAAAAAATTAGGGTTTCTAAAAAATCAAACCCTCTTCTCTTCTTCAACCAAAAATCAAGGGAGAAATCAAAAGGAAATCAAGAAATCTTCCGAAGGCTTTCAAGAAAAGAGTTTCCCCAAGGTAGGTAGATGTTGATTCTTGGGTCCCTTTCATCCAAGAAGCTCAAGTACCCTTTTTTAAATCTTAAAGAGTTTATATTTATGAATTTTAATGATTCTTGTGAGTTGAAATTGGTGTTCTTGCGATGATTGAGTTGTAATTCATGTTTGTCTACAAGATTATCAAGCCTTGGACCTAGTATGTGGTATTTATGTGGTAAATGGATTTTGTACTTGTTGTTGAGATTGAATGATTTCCAAGATGGAATAATTATGTGATTTGTATGAATATATGATATTATTTGAGTTGGAAACATGTAAATTTGGTTGCTCATGGTGAGTATGTTGATGATTACACCTATGCCAAGTCGTGCATGTGAGGTGTTCGATAAAATGCCCAAGAGACTAGAAATCATGTATTGTAGTTAAATTGTGACCTAAATGACAAATGCATGCTTCACCCTTATGAAAATAATGACTTCTATGATATTGTTATGTGTTATGGTTGATGAAATATTCATGAAGCTAGGTCGGTGGACATATGGCATGTTGTTATATGCACTCCTCTCCATGTACAAGACTTTGAGAACTATGTGTATCGTGGAATGCCCTAGTGAATGAATTGTACCATGATAGTGTGAAATCCCCAAGTAAGTGGAACCAGTGCATATCTAATGTTTTGTTGAAAGACCCTAGTGAATAAGTGGAGATGTGATAGTAGTAAATTCCCCAATTATGTGCTCTTTGATATATGCTAAGCTTTTAATACATGCCAAGTGGTTATCAAGTAAGTTGTGACATGATAGTATGAAGTTTTCCCAAATCACGTGATATCCAAATATATATATCAGGACTGAGATAGGTGTAAAGTACTTGATGTAAGACTTTGTTGAATGGAGTATGATCTAGTAGCATGTTTTCCCTACGCTAATATGTGTTTATGATCTTGAAATGCTTAAAGTGACCCCTTGGTGACTGTGATGATGAATAGATGTTATGATTCCTAATTTCTGAAGAGATGCTTTAATGATTGTGAGATGCTTTAATGACTGTGATGATGCATGAATGATTGTGATGATACATGAATGATTGTGATGATGAATGAATGCTTGTGATGATGAGTGAATGATTGTGTGGATGACTAGTCAAGAATGATTATGCTTTATTTTTATGTTATCGAGTCCTGGGGGTATTTATACCCGACAATAGAGCTGTTGTCTAGAGCCCGTGTCAGTTTCTCGATAATTCCAATTGAGCCATGATTCTCAGAACTCGGTGAACTATAGAACTCTGTATCCTCAGACAAGTGCAGAACTTAAGAAAGCTCAGTAATCTCAGTTATCTCAGTAATCTCCGTATCGCTAGTAATCTAGCCTCAGTCCTATAATTAGCTAAGATCTAATAGTATTCAAGTGATTCAATTCTAATCTCAGAAACGATTCGATTAATATATTCAAGCTCTGTATCATCAGTTAGATACCATGATTCAATACCATTTCCCGTCAGATATAGAACTAATTGATCTCAGTGTAACTCAGTCAGATCTTTTGAGAAACATGATCAGTATTAGATTTAATTTAGTTTGTGCTCAGTTAAGAATTCAGTCAGATTCTTTCAGTTGGGAGTAGAAACTAGCACCGAGCGAGGGATGAGATGGTAGCTCTTCCCGCCAGCGAGAGAGGATGGAGCTGTTATTAGCAATCCCTAAAATCCAAAACTGTGTAGCCAGCACAGAATACAGGAGTCACCGTCAGTAAAGGTTGTCACCTCCAGAGAGAGAATATTTGACTATTATATTGCCTTAGGTGGACTGCCTGGTAAGGGTTATTCATCAGAGAGAAATGACCAAAGAGAGGTCTTTACCCGTGGCACGGTATTGATACCCTTATAGCTGGGGTTATAGGTTGGACCACACCTGTGGGAGGTTGAGGCATGTCGGTTAAGTAACTACTTCCCACAGTTTTAGTTCCAGTTTCAAATTCAGTCTCAGTTTCAGTATCAATCTTCAGAAATCAGGACTGTCAGATACAGTCATCTATCTCTATGAGGAACTCAGATAGTTCCATTGATTCATGGACCATCCCGATAGATAGTTGATATGAACAATGCTAACTGACTGGTTGATATGAACGTAAGAGTGCAAGCATGCATACATAATAACTGAGATCGTGATTACGTGATATCTAGCTTTGAAAACTAGTATGTGGTTTACTGATAAATAACATGATTGATTTTGTAGTTATGATAACCTGGGCGACTGTGCTTGACAATCCTGAATCTGATGGGACTATCTGAGTTCTGTACCATAACTAAATTTGACTGTATCTGACAGTCCTGGTATACTGATATCTGAAGAACTATCTGAGTTATTTTACTATGACTGAGTCTGAATTTGTGAGAGGTAGTTGTTTAACCGACATGTCCCAATAACGCATATAGCTAAGTTGGGGTCCAGTCTCTGCCCCGACTGGAGGGGTGTCAATACCGCGCCACTAGTAAGGACAGCTGTAAGTGACCCTTATCTGGAAAGTACTCAAATGAGAATGGTGGGAACCCTAAACTGACAGGTTAAGCCACATTATCAACCTTAATCTGACAGGTTAAGATGTCTCAACCTACGCTGGCTACGTAGTTCTGGAATACAAGGATGACTGCTAAGAATCACACCTTAAATTGGCAGGTGAGTTTCCATCCTTGGGTTCACTCGGTGCTAACTTCTACTCCCATCTGAAGAGACTGAACATAATTTAACTGACTGTACATGGACTGAGTAACTAACTTCTGTTGACTGACGGAATAGTACTACTATCTGAGAATTAGCTGAGATCATGAGATTTCTGAGGTTTCCTGAGTCACATGACTGAGTGAGTTCTATAGATCATGGCTTGACTGAGATTATCGTGATAAAATGACATGTATCTAGGAACACAACTATATTTTTTGAGTACGAATACCCCCAGGACTCGATGGAAGGAAACTGACACACGTGACTGACTTGAATACATGATCAACATCAGCAATCCATAATATCATAACTTGGGAAATTTCACGAAGTACATGGTTATCATACATCTTGTACATAAGTAGGATTTGCAAGTAAGCATGGCATAATCTCATAAGACTAGTTCATGAACAATCCAACAACATTTACGAGACACAATATCAACATGAAAGTCATTGGAACATAGGGGCATATCATGAATCTTTCACTTAGTCACAATTTAGCTATATTGCATGATTGCTAGTTTCTTAGGCATTTTATCAAACACCTTGTATGCACTCTTTAAGACATAGGTTTGTTTCATAAATTTACACTATATTAAACCAACCAACTTATGGGTTCCAACTAACATGATCATAACTTTCATGAAATACAATCAAAACACTATTCTATAGCAAAAATAGCAAACACCAACATGAGTATGATCATATCACCATAAAAAAACATAATTTAGTATTTAAAGATTGATTCTTGAACTCCACGGACGAAAGAAATTCATGGATGAACACTACACATACCTTAATGGTGATGAAATTGTTGAAAGATTGGACCTTCAAGCTTGATTTTGCAACCCTAGTTGTTTTTATCTTATTGTGCTCTTGGATAATGAACTTAAGATGTTAATAGGGTTGTAATGTGATAAGGAGCTATAAATTTCATAAGGTTAAGTTTAGGGACGTGTAAGGAGTGTCAAAAGACTTAGTTGTCCTCAAAATAACTGAAAAACTAAGTGTTTTCGTTGCTAGAATCCTAAGTATGCGTCGCACACCTTATCGCATAAGCTAGAGTGTGCACTGCACATCTTATGGTACATGCTAAGGTATGCGTCGCACACCTTATGGCACACTTTAGGGTGTGAGTCGCATAACCTATGGCGCACCCATTCCAGTAGCCTTATGCGATTTGTTAGGCTACGTGCTCTACTTTGCAAGTCCATAACTTCTTGCTCGGGTATCGGATTTTGGTGAAATTGGTATCGTTGGAAATATAATTCGATTTTATACAATTTGGTGGGTATAAATATACTAAAATATCACATATAAATCAAGTTATTCTCATTCAAAGGTTACTCTTGCGAAATCACACACTAAAACTTGATGGATTCAAAAGCTCTTAGCTTGTCTTACTCTAAGTGACTCATATAAACATGATTAACACATCATAAGATATATTATCACTAGGACACTCATTGTAAGTAATGTACTCAAATATGAATCACAGGATAAGAGGTTTCATACATAGGAAAAATGATTCACTTCCTAGCTTAGAAACATACGGAGTATTACATAACAGCCTTGATTATGCTTTCATGTCTATCAGAGACTACACACATATTTTGCGCTTACCGTAAGCACGCTTAAATTACTGGAAAAATCATGTTTAGGAGGAATCATTCTTAGAATCTACAACCCCATATGCAAGAAACAATATATAACCTGATACATAACATCAAGCAATCATTATGTCTAATTTATATAACACAACATTATTTTGATAGAAAAATATAAAAAGAATGACTACGTCCAATACCTGCTCCATAAAGTGTGCTAGCTGAAATGAATGTTCCCTTATATGGTCCACTTATGTGACTACCGTCTACTACCACAACAGGCCTACAATACCCAAATCCCCTAATAAATGGATGTAGTGCTATTTATAGATTCAAGAACTCATTATCGGTAGATGTATGCATCCTTATATGTGAATTGGGGTAAACAAAATTTAATATGTATATGTAGGTAGACATTTTCTTGTATTTGTCTGCTGGTCGCCCTCTTAATATCTTCAAAGCACTTTCTTTAGCACGCCATGCCTTCATGTAATCTATGTCCAAATCAAGTTTCCGTTTTATATCTTTAATAATGTCACTTGGTGTGATTAATCTCTTATGGTTCAATAACCTTGGAGCCGTTATTCCATCTACAAAAGCAGTTGTTGTATGCCGCTGATCAAAAACTCTGTTTTTTAATGGATGGGTATGCTCATCTTGAAATATCTTACTATGAAAGTATCAGAACCGAGCCTACATAAGGCCTTGAATAACCAACTACATTCCAGGGATTTGCATATCAAAACAGAACTGAAAGAAAATAAAATAAAATGTATCACAAATATAAATATCTAATAATTTGTTATTAAATATATCACATAAGGTATACATGTATCTCACTACTTTTACACTATGCCACACTCTTTAAATATTAATCAACAATATCGAAATTAATCATATTTTTTCATCTATGGTATAGATTTCATATATACTGAATATTTTGGTATCTATATGAAATACAACCAAATGAATCACATGGGATTTACATGTACAACATACTGTAACTAAATGTATCACCCATTTATTGAAATAAATACTTCATCTACCATATAAATCACCATTATACACATATAAGACTAACATGTGTATCAATCATATGAATCACCTATATATAATAAATTCTCAAATTTTGTTATGCTTTATCAAGAAAATGCAATGCACAGTAACTAAATAAATATATGAATCATAAACTACAACACAATTTATAGATCTACGTTTATAAAAGTATTACAAAACTTAACTTACAAAAACTTAAATCAACAATGCTGGGTAATTTAGGAATATGTATCACTACATTTTCTAGATGTATCACTAAAATATAATATCAAAAATTGATGATGAACAACTAAAATCAAACCTCTGTTTGTCAGATCTCTCAGCTCAGAAATTGAACCTGTGCTTGATTGTATAGTTATGCATTACCAATACAAGAGTTGCTTTATTTTTATACTTTTGTTTCACCTTGACAACACCTTTATTGCAATCAATTATTATTTTTCCACCACCCATAGCAAAAACTAATAGAGATTCAACATAACCAACTATAGCTACTGCAAGTCCAGACGACTCTACAATATCATGACACTCAATTGTCATATCATCCATGTCGAAAGTATCACTATCAACTACAATATCAGCTGTTGTAATACACAGTGGATACATTCCAAATTCAGGTGCATGTTTTAAAATCTCAAGAAAAAGTTTCACAACCATATCATTATGAAATCCAATGATGATGAATTACCTTGAACAACGTATTTGGCATGGATTTTTTTTAGAGGTACGTCAATTTTCAATTGAATTGAAATAACACCCATTAAATCTCGGTACGAAGATTTTTCATGAATGACAATACCATTAATCCGATAGTTATCGTACCTAATCTTTGAAACCCAAACCCCGAAATGATGCAATAAGATAGTAATGAGCTCCATTGAAGTTAATAAGAAATTTGGAGAAAAAAAATAAACAATTTCTTTGATATAATTCAAAACTTTACATATGGTTTGCTTCAAATTTGAAAGTTGATAGAGAGGAATTGCTGATTTTGTGTATATCAGTAATCCAGCTTGTAACCGATTGAGCGTGATTTGCTCTACAAAGTAAAACAAAATCCGTTACTTCCTAAAATAAATATCTATTCTGTTTTAAATGTATTACTATCTAGATGTATCACGTTATAAAATATGAATCACAATTTTAGAAAACCAGGATATGATGTAATTAAATAAATTATCGGGATAAAATGTTAAAACACTTAAACATTCAGGAATTTTTGTAAGTTATCCCTATAAATGACCACCCTTTTGTACATTTTTATTGATGCATGAAAGTAGTAAAACAAAAGTAATACTAAAATTTCCTAAATTCTCTCCTTTCTTTAAGTTTGATATTGTTATTTTATCTTTATTTCATAACACATTATCAACACGAGACTCTATCGTCTCTAAATTTGAAGGCTAAGAAAAGAAAATTGGATTAGAAAGTGAAGAAGGCAAGACCGCAAGAACTATGTGATCATCATGATTTGAATTTTACCTTTCTACTATTTATGATAAGATAAGTATATTATTAACTCGTGTTCTTTAATTAAGTTTGAAAAGAATATTGATAATCACAAAGTGGTGATATTGTTATTGGATCAAGTTTGAGTTTATTATACTTTGGCCTGATATGTTATTGGCCGAAGGTGTGATGATGGATTTAAATCTCATGCCATTAAGAGGGTAAGACGTCGGGTTAAGAGTCCCGATGCACCATGATGATAAGATGTTGGGTTTAGGTCACATTGATTTTTGTCCTAAGACACCTTTATATGGATAAGATGCTGAGTTTGAATCTCAATGCACCATATTGATGATATAACGATGACTAAAGCCAAAATTTTGGTGAAAGTTACGAAATATCTACCATTAAGTATGCTTCATTCCTTGAAGTGAATGTAGTAACAGTGCATAAAATGTTTGAAAGAAGACATGTGATTGAATTTATGAATATGAATATAGGCGTAACAAGGACAAAACCTTTTGTTGCATTATATATATTCCTCAATTTGCTCATGAAGGAATAATATCTTGGAAAAAATTCTAAGCTATCATAATTTGATAGGCTTAAGACATCATTATATTTCATTCTTGGGGAATGAGAATTTTGATTGTTAAAACAATAAATTCCTTCCCTGGGGTGAATGTGATAGGAATTGTTGATACCCAATTTTGGCTCACTCTTTTTCCTTTAATTATTTTTTTCGTGCTTCTTGGCATTAAATAATTTTTGCAAATATATTCGTATTTTTTTTATCTCTATGAATTTTAAAAAAGAATAAAAAAAGAGAGGATTTATTTTTCTATTATATGGTAAAATATTTTAATTAAATATAAATAATTATATTAACGTCAAAATCACAAAAGTATCTTTTGATAATCGTATTCACATTTTGTCTAATTTTATTTTTCTGACGATATATTGCGACTGTATTTTCTCATAATATGCTGTCCTTATTATACACGTATGTGTATATTTTATTATACTCTTATATATATATATATATATATATATATATATAATTTAATATAATTCCTGTGGCCTGTGCTAAGTTCGAGCCCAACCTCAAGATATAAAAATAGTACATAATTTATCAAACAATATAAATTATTTCATATTTTCAACTACATAATTAATTTAATGTTATACAAATTAATCATATCAAGTTGATAAGTTTTCATATCTAATTAATTAATTTAATGTTATACAAATTAATCATATCAAGTTGATAAGTTTTCATATCTAATTGGGGTCGTTTGGTTGGTAAAGAGTTATCCTAGGATAATTAATCTGTGATTAGTTATCCTGGAATAACTCGAGATAAGTTATCCTATCATGCATGTGGGATAACTTATCCCATCACTATGGGGTAAATGGTGGGATAAGCAATCCCAATACTAACAAATACCTCAAACCAAACATGGATAAAATAATCCTTCCTTTTATCTCAGGATTATTTATACCTTATGCCTCACACCAAACGACCACCTAAAATTTTTATATTTGATCCCTGTTTTAAGTTTGGATTCAAAACTACACCCTCTGTTTCAAAATGAGTGACTTTCTAAAAATATTTTGTTTCAATTTAGTTGACCCATTTTTAAATCAAGAAAATTTTGTGATGTTCTTTCAATAGTACTCATATCATTAAATGACTACTACATAAAGTGTATAAACTCAAATTTATATTTTTAAAACTTAACTAATAAATCTACAAAAAGTTGGTATTCATATATTAGGAGTAAAAATGTTAAAAAAAAAAGTATTCTAATAAGGAACAAGAAGAGATTTATAATTTTTTTTTATATATAATCCAATTATTAGAAATCTAAATGAAAATGAGCATTAGATAATGGATGAGGACAAATATAATAATGTGTAGGAAAAGTAATAAACACATATTATAATTTTATGGCATAAAATTGTTTGTTAGGGCTACTAATCTTATCTTATTCGATAAAATGTTTTGTGAGGACTACCAATTTTATTCTATTCAATAATTTTTTTTGTGAGGACTACCAATCTTACCTTATTCTCCCTTATATATAAGTATAATAAAAATGAAAATGATCATTAAGTAATGAATGAGGACAAATATAATGATGTGTAGAAAAAAATAATAAACATATGTAGCAATTTTATTGCATAAAATCTTTTGTGAGGACTACCAATTTTATGAGAAAAAAAAAACACAACAAACATTTTGTGATTCCTAAAATAGAGAAATAAACAACAACAACAAACCCAATGTATTCCCACATAGTGAGGTATGAGGAGGGTAAGATGTACGCAGTCCATACCTCTACCTCTAAAGAAGTAGAAAGGTTGTTTCGATAGACCCCCAGCCCGAGACACGGAATACTAAACAAATTCATAGTAAAGCATGGAACAAGATGGCATAACATAAATACGATACCCACAAGTAATAGTAAACACAGAAAAGTAAACAGATTCTTAATAAAGCATGAAACAGGTATCATAACAAGAATAATACCCCCACCAAGTTATTCCCTACACTAACGACCCAAACTGACCCTAGCTTTCTCCCTTAATTCGCGTCTTCCAGATCTTCCTATCTAGGGTCATGTCCTCAGTGAGTTGTAATTGCTCCATGTCCCGCCTAATCACCTCTCCCCAGTACTTCTTCGGCCTACACCTACCCCGCTTAAAACTATCTAAAGCTAGCCTCTCACACCTACGAATCGAGGCATCCATGCCCCTCCTCATCACGTGTCCGAACCATCTCAATCGGACTTCCCGTATCTTATTCTCCACTGGAGTCACACCAACCTTCTCCCTGATAGTCTCATTCCGAACTCTATCCCCCTAGTCAGCCCACACATCCAATGCAACATCCGCATTTCCGCCACCTTCATTTTTTGAATGTGGGAGTTCTTAATTGGCCAACACTCCGCTCCATACAACATGGCCGGACGGACTGCCACCCTGTAGAATTTGCCTTTAAGCTTAGGTGGCACCTTCTTATCACACAACACCCCCGAAGCGAGCTTCCACTTCATCCATCCCGCCCCAATACGGTGCGAGACATCCTCATCAATCTCACCGTTACCCTAAATCACGGACCCGAGATACTTGAAACTATCCCTCTTACATACCACCTGTGATTCCAACTTCACTACCACCTCATTCTACAGCCTCACGTTATTAAACTTGCATTCCAAATACTCCGTCTTGCTCCTACTCAACCTGAAACCTTTAGACTCAAGAGTTTGTCTCCACACCTCTAATTTATCATTCATATCCCTCCCCTCCGTATCTCATCAATCAAAACTACATCATCTGCAAAACACATGCACCAAGGCACCTCTCCTTGAATACACCGCGTCAACACATCCATCACCAAAGCAAACAAAAAGGGACTAAGAGTAGATCCCTGATGCAATCCTGTCAAGACAGTGAAATGCTCTGAGTTTCCTCCCGCTGTCATCACCTGAGTTTTAGCTCCATCATATATGTCCTTAATTGCTCTGATATATGCCACCGGGACTCCACTCACCTCCAAGCATCTCCAAAGCACCTCCCTGAGGACTTTGTCGTATGCCTTCTCCAAGTCGATAAACATCATATTCAGGTCCTTCTTCCTTTCCCTATACTGTTCCACCAGCCTCTGTACTAGGTGAATTGCCTCCGTCGTCAAGCGGCCAGGCATAAATCCAAACTGGTTCTCCCAAATAGACACTATCCGTCTCAGCCTTACCTCGACCACTCTCTCCCAAATCTTCATAGAGTGACTCAATAACTTAATACCCCTACAGTTATTGCAACTCTGAATGTCACCCTTGTTCTTATAAAGAGGGATCATAGTACTCCACCTCCAAGCCTCGGGCATTTTCGCCGTCTTGAAAATTCCATTAAACAATCCAGTCAACCACCTTAAACCAGCCTCGCCAGAAAACTTCTAAAAATCCACAGGTATCTCATCAGGCCCCGTCGCCCTACCCCTTCGTATCCTGCGAACAACCTTTCTAACCTCCGCTACCTTAAAACGTCTACAATAACTAAAATCCTGAGACTCCTCTGAGTGCTCCAGCTCCCTTAACCCAATAGCTCTATCCCCTTCGTCATTCAAGAGCCTATGAAAATACGACTGCCATCTGTTCTTAATGTGGCCGTCCTCCACCAACACTGTACCGTCATCCCCCTTAATGTACTTCACCTGATCGAGGTCACGACCCTTCCTCTTCCTAGCCTTAGCAAGTCTAAACAACTTTTTTCCCCTCCTTTCTTCTGTAACCCTACATACAAGCTCTCAAATGCTGCCGTCTTAGCCGCCGTAACTGCTAATTTAGCCTCCTTCCTATCTAACTTGTACTCTTTCCTGTTTACCCGCTTCTCTTCTTCGTCCTTACTCTCAACCAACTTAGCATATGCCCCTTTCTTGGTTTTCACTTTCTTCTTAACCTCTTTATTCCACCACCAATCCCCCCGATGATGTCCGGCCCGGCCCCTAGAAACACCCAACACCTCACTAGAATTCTCCCTGATGCAACTAGCCACCCTATCCCACTACTATCCATGTCCCCCTACACTCCCACATCCCTATTTCCGCCAACTTCTCCCCCATTTCTCATGCATTCACTGGCGTCAAGCCGCCCCACTTAATTCTAGGTCTACACTCCTCACCCTTCTCTTCCTATCCTTCTTTATACCCAAATCCATAACCAAGAGCCTATGCTGGGTCGAAAGATTCTCACTCTGGATAACCTTACAGTCCTTACACAACACCCTATCCCCTTTTCTAAGCAACAAAAAGTCAATTTAGGTCTTGGCTATCGCACT
Organism: Capsicum annuum; assembly: GCF_002878395.1. Taxonomy (NCBI): domain Eukaryota; kingdom Viridiplantae; phylum Streptophyta; class Magnoliopsida; order Solanales; family Solanaceae; genus Capsicum; species Capsicum annuum. The sequence continues at coordinate 232,502,923 of NC_061111.1, read as the reverse complement.
TCGAAAGGTGATCAGGTGATTGTCCTTCTTCGGGAAGCCCGAGTTCACCACCACAAGCCTAAAGGACCTCGCAAAATCCAATAGAGTAGCCCCCTCTTCATTTCTTTCCCCAAAACCAAAACCACCATGCACATCACCAAAGCCTCCCGGTAATGCCTCGATGTGCCCATTGAAATCTCCTGCTACAACAATCTTCTCCGAGTTAGGGACGCCTCTCACCACCTCATACAAAGCCTCCCAAAACAGCATTTTCTCCTCCCTATCCAAGCCCACTTGCGGCGCATAAGCACTACACACGTTCAGGGTAAACCCCCCAATGACCAACTTAATAGTCATCAACCTATCGCTGATCCTCTTTACCTTTACTACCTGGCCTCTAAGCTCTTCATCTACTAAGATTCCAACTCCATTCCTACGCCTCTCGCTCCCAGAATACCAAAGCTTGTAACCATCTACATCCCTAGCCTTAGACCCTCTACCCACTTGGTCTCTTGAACACATGCAATATTAATCCTCCTCTTTCTAAGAATCTTCACAAGCTCTATGGACTTACCCTGAAGATTCCCTATATTCCAAGACCCAACCCTCAACCTATCAACTCTATCAACACGTCTTCCTCTACCGCCCCTGAGGCCAAACCTTGGCCTCCCTCTCACCCCCGCCCTTTCCTCTTCCCCCGCCCCCACAACAGCCCCCCACCCCAACCCCCTCGGACATGACCCTATCCAACCATCAACACCCATAGCCACTACTACAAGAAAATATAAGAAAATATAAACAATGGTAGTAACAAGGCAGCAGCAGAAAATACAAGGCTCACACAAATTAGAAGAAATAATCAAGAAACAAAACTAAACTCAAATAGGTAGAAAAAACAAAACCAAGATAAGGACAAAACTAAGAGTAAGAAAAATAGAGCACACTAATGGCTTAGCACCAAGGACAGCCAAACAAATAATAAGGAGCGGTGCAAGTCACGAATATACTACAGCAGACACGCAAGTCAAGATACAGGAGATAGTACGATAAATAATATGAAGCAACATAAGAGGTTCAAAAATAGCAAGACAATAAAGACACCCTCAAAGCACACACTATATCTAAATTTTAAGAACAACAACTACTAGAAATCCAAATAATAGATAGGAAATCCCACGCAAATTACAGGAACGAAAATATCAAAAAATTGCACGATAAAATAAAGTTCAAGGGTTAGAAGTCACCGAAATACGTATATCATGTAATTTGCTCTTGCTTGTTGTGCTGGAACCCAACAAATTGGGTCGCCGTAATCACTTTGCCGAAAAGTTGTCGGGTCAAATCTGGGTAGTAGTTGCAATATCCGGTAGAGACCCCCACCTGAATTTTCTGGCTCCGCCGCCTTCACCACCGACGTCCGTCGAACCAGTTCGTCGAATCAGAGTAGTGCAAATATCTAAATATTAACTAGTGCAAATATCTAAATATCAAAATTTAGATGTCACCGGGGTAATCCTGCGTGCTTATGGTACCGTCAATTTTGTTGTCGAAGTTGGTTGGTGAAAACAGCGTTGCCGAAAAGCTGTCGCCAAATGTTGCCATCGCTGGAGCGTCTACTGTGCTTTATCGGATGTGTGTTTTGGTGACCGTCGCCGGAGCCGATCCTAGTCCCACCGATGATATCCGTCATTAAAAAGAAAAAAGGTGGGGGAGGAGAGAGAAGGGTAGCTCGGAAGAGCTGTGGAGAGAGAGGGAGAGAGAGAGTGAGTCCGAGGGAGGAAGGCAAAAAAGGTAACTTACCTTTGTCGGCGCCGACGCTGGCTACTCGGTCGGAGAAGACGACCGTTAGGTGAACGTTAACTTTAGTGGAGGAACACAAAGTTAACATTTCCTCAAAGACTGAATCTTTATCAAAAAAAAAAAAATTAATCCACAAGAGAAAACAGTATTCTCATCAAGAAGAGATTTATAAATAATTATTCTATATAATATAATTATAGAAATCTAAATGAAAATGACCATTAGATAATGAAAGAGGACAAATATAATAATGTATAGGAAAATTAATAAACACATGCAGGAATCTTAATGCAGAAATTTTTTTGTGAGGACTACAATATTATTCTATTCCCTTTTATAAAGTAATATTTCATGAGTGGCAACTCAAGATATAAAAAATAATAATTTAAATTTAAATATATAATTATATCATATTGTTTACTTTATAATTAACATAATCTAATGACCGACATATTAAATATATTTTGTTGATAAGTGTTATGATTATTAAAGTTCTTAATCACATAATTGAATAATTTTAAATAGAATTTTATTTGTGAGGAAGAAAGTATTACCGCAAAATTAGAATATATCAAAAGGCCATAAGTAATTCAACATTTTATAAATAACATGATAATATTTTAATAATGACAATTCAATAACGATCAAAAATAGAAAATATTGATGTTTTAATGAATTTGTGGGTATGTAATTTCTTAGCTATAGATAACAATAAGTTTATTTTAATATTTATTATTTTATTTTCACCTATAATTTGATGTGACAAGAGTTTTTACAAAATTTATATTTTTCATCTAATACAATAAAATATTTCAATGACTTCAAGTATATAAAAAAAATAGTTACAAACTTAATTTAGAAGCTTTACATAAACTAACTTAATAGTGATCTAAAAGGTTATTAAATAATAATTAAATTATATTAACAAATTATTTCATTCAGCATTTACTTGTCGTGCTTATTTTTTCACATGCCCTTTAAAAGAATATTCTATTCATCCTATTTTAATTATTGATTTATCTTTTTTCATGTCCACTAAGAAAAATAATAAAGACAATGTATTATTTATTATTGATTAAGTTAACCTTATTTATTATATATTTTTTAAGGAATTGAACAATGACTATAAGGGTGTAGTTGAAATTTATTGCTAACTTTGATTTTATATGAAAAATTATTTTTGAATAATTTTTTTGATAAAAAGTGATTATTAATTTAAAATAAAGAGAGTTTTAATTAAAAAGTAATGTATTAAGTGACAAGAAGAGATTAACTACAAATACACAAGTGGTAATGATCTTAACAAAAAAATATAAGGGCAAAAATGATAATATTTATCAAATAACATCATTAATTACCATGTGTATTCTTTTAATTCACTTAGCCAAAGAAGTGAAATATCTAAAATGCCCTTTTGAGGACTACCGAAATTTGAGATCTTTCCTTATATATATTAGTATAATATAATATATGTAAGGCAATTGGAATATTTCCTTATTTTCAATTTATTTATCCTATTTATTTTTTTAGGTGTTTAAAAAGTATCTCCTTGCACTTAGCAATTTTTATTAATTTCATTTTTTCACATGATATGTTTTAAATCGTAAATTATTTTTTTTAAATATTTGACATATCTTTTATTTTAGATCACAAAATTTAAAATCTAAGTTTTGTGTCAAGTCAAAATAAAAAAATAAATTAAAATTGATGTAGTAATTAATAGTAAATAATACAATAGAAAGCAAAGTTAATAAATAAGCTACAAAATAGACTTAAAGACCCACTGCAAAAGAAAAGTTCCTTTCAAGTCTACCCAACATACCAATTATAAAACTCCACTTGGGATGATATTCAAAAAGTGAATGACAATGCATTGAGAATCAAGTGGCAAGCAACCACATGTAAAGAATTAAAGCTGAAATTTCTATTACACCCCCTGTGAGGACGACGAAAACGAGGAATTTTCCCCATATTTATATATATATATTCTAGATGATCAGTGCCCATGCGATGCACGAATGGGACTTTAATGGTAAAGAAAGCAGTAACGTTATGTTCATATTATGTGAAACAAAGATTACTTTGTTAATTATATAGATACTAAAAGTATTACATTGATGTAACATTTGTTGCTACAAGTTGGAGTTCTTCAACAAAAGAAGCCCCAAACTGAAAAGGTTTCTTGACTTGCACCAAAATCATATGGTCATGTTGTCACGTCCTTCACCTCCAGCAGTAGAAGGTGTCAACACCTATCAAGAACACTCACATACTGCAGAAAGCTTACTTTCATACAAATCAAACTTTCTCAGTTAGTGTGTATTTTAGACCCTAGAATATACACGAGAATTTTATCTTTGGATTTCACATAACAGAAGTTGTGACCAATGATATGAGAAAGCTAGATCAAACAATCATATCCTATCTCCTCACCCCACAAAACAAATACAGGAGAAGTAAAAATATGATGCAAAAATTAAAAATAGAACTTAGAAAACCACTGAAATTGTAGTAAAATCAAAGAAGAATCAAATCAGCTTAAAATAAATAAAGGAACGCGGTTGATAACTTGATAAGAAACAAAGTTGTAAGCAATAGAGTTGTGGCCGTCGAGGCAAACTCAATTGTAGGTTTATTGTTATTCTTTTTATAGATATATGTGATTTTCGAAACTTAGAATTTTATATGAATTATATTCAGAAACATTCACTTGAAAAGAATATTAACGTGAGTATTTAAGGCAAGTTGAAAACTCCTATTCACTTCAAAAAAGAATACACTTATTTAAGGTAGGCGGCAAAATTGCATCCATGTTTATAAGCCATCATCAATACTTGAAAAGCAGTATTGAAACCTTAATGAGCATTTCTTGAGGACAAGAAAGCAACTGAAAGTTTTACATTTAGATCATAGAATCATACATCAATAGCTATAGACTCAATACTGAAGTAAATGAAAAAGTTTGAAAACTTGTAGAGGCATTCCACAACTAACAAGTCTCTAAGAAATCAAGTACTTCAGATGATTCGCAGCTTGGTCAAGCACAAACTTAAGAAGTTCTACGATTGCAACCAGCAACAACATGTGAAGTTCTTTCAATACTCATAGCAAATATTGTTCTTTTTACCAGATAGTAAAGCATTATACTATTGAAATTTTCAGGATGAACATGCAATATTTACCCCACTAAAAGAAGCAATGTTTCTCAGCTGGTTGAACCCAAGATCCAGATGCTTCAATTTGGTACACTTCCACAAATTATCCTGGTGAACTTGTTTCTTCTCAAATCAAGAGTTTCAATAGCAGGAAGAAGTTGCAATGAGTCGTCCATCAGAACCAAACCATTACAAGCACATGAAATAAATGATAACAGATTCCAATGCGGAGAATTATTTATATCAGCAATCCTACTTGCAAATACATGCTTAAGTGCATCCTGAAACAATCAATCAATCACAAAACAAAGTAAGATCCCTTTATAAATACAACAACAACATACTCAGTATAACACAGATAAACATTATACGCTTTGAAGAAGCTCTAATCTGAGGGAGGCAGGGGGGAAAACCAGAAGCACAAGAGGATCCCACTCTATAGCTTGCAGTGTACATAAACCAGTTGATTCATTGTATTTAGTCTGCATGTCGAGACTTAAAATTCTGACGCTAATGCATCCACTATGCATATCATCTTGGTGGCATGTTCATTGGAGTTGGTACGTCAGCATTAGTAGAGGGAGTGTGTGGTCATGGGCTAGCTAGATTATCTATTCCAAAATTACGGAGCAAGCTTTCTCCATCCCATTCAACTGTAGCTATTATTGAAGTTAAGGGAAGTAGGGATTTAGTAAGAAGATATGCGAATGTAAGAAATTTAACAGACAAGGATACAATCATTCTTCCACATATCTGTGATGCTTACATTTGCATCTGATAGGAACAAGTAATCTGCTGCGTCCAGCAACAAACACAAAGCATTAGCACAACAACGGAGGAATTCAAGAATTAATATAGTAGTGCATTTTTGCCACGCAGCAACACTTAGAACCCGTACATCTGGCATGAGCAGAACGCATAATCATGAGTACAGATTTTAACATGTGTTTGGTGAACTTTATTTGGTTTCTTATTGTGTACATGCAGTAATCACATTGGCTTTAAGACGGGAACTGAAGAACAAGGTTTATCTTTGCCTTGTTTGGTGCGTAAGTGTATCTACCTTTGACATCTTTTCAAGAATACCAATAATATGTTGTGCGTTGGGAGACCAAAATGTGCTTACTTTTAAAAAGTAAGGTGTTTGGCCAAGCTTTTGGGAGAAAATAAGTGTTTCTGGCGAGTAATGGAAACTGTTTTTCAGTAACTACAAGGAGTGCATTTTTGAAAAACACTTATCAGAAAAAATAATGCTCGGCAAAACACTAATTGTTGCTTAAAAGTGTTTTTTAAATTTACTGGTTAAACTCAAACTGATTACTCATCAAAAGTACTTTTCTGAAAAGCACTTTTCAAAATAAGCTAATTTTAGAAGCTTGACCAAACACTCTACAAGCTCCAGAGAAACACACTTACATCAACATCTGAAGGGACAATTTTCATCATTCCACCACCGTAATCCTCTGAAGTACCGACATCAGAACTTAACTGATCAACATTTTGTGTTTGTCCTCCATTCTCGGTAACATTGTTTGAAACAATTAATATCTCCGTGGCTGGATAATCCTTTGAGCCTGAACTTGAAGCATCTGGGATGGTCGTTGACGGTTCAACACCATTCATCTCCTCAAACTTCTCCTTAAATTGACTAATCAAAATGGAAAATACTAAATAGGAGAGTCAGATGACCTTTTCTGAAAGTTAAGAGTACCACGTAAGGAAATAGTGACCACGACATGTTAATAGCTCTACAAGGCAATGATACCTGATAAGGTAGACGTCAATCGGGCCCATTGTGCTTCTGAGTATAATTCTATATCTCCTCTGTGGATAGTCCACAGCCTGTGGACAAAGCATGTTATTTCACCTACAAGAAATATGTAAATACATTTTCTTATATTCGCTTTCTTTCTCAACCTACCTCACCAGGATTCGAGACTTCCAGGGTGGTGCCGTGAGGAGATTTAACTGCTATTAGAGTCTTATTCTGCCAGGATTAAACAGTATAAACTTATTCATTGACTCTTAGAGTAGAGAACTCTAAAAATACAATCACTTCGCAACAATGATGAAGCGGTTGGTTATAAAAGAAAACACAAACGGCAAAGAGAACCTGAAAACAAGGTAGGCTTTTTATATCGTCTTCAGTTACAAAAAGCCACCTAATTCACAGAGTTGAAATTGCCGTCAGCAAAGAGCAAATTATTAATGTAGGTTGCAGCGATGTAGTGAGGACAGGCATAAGAAGTTACCTTTGGTTTTTTTTGTCTTCACTCATATCCCTTAAATTTTCTTGCATTTCTCTACAATAATATAAACATCAGCACAACGATATAGTTCAAGGAAGAAGCATAAAGTACTGACTCATCTGAGATTTTGACACGTATCACTTCAATAAATGTTCGTCCAATGAGAATAAGGATAGGCAGTCATTCTACATAATAACATTTGGCAAAAGAATCTATGGACCTCAAACACCGTCTATCCCCACCAAAGACTTGCTGCTTAACCAGTCCCTTCTCTTGGCGGTTCCAATCCTTTCCTTCCTCCCGTACTCAATATCTTGCAACTCTCATTCTTTTGACTAATCAATAGAATGAGACAATTACTCAACAAGATAATTCAGCAGGCTCAACAAGAAAAAATTGCTCCACAAGCGCTTCTTACATAGAAAGTCACGCTTGTCTTATAATTGTAAAACACGAATACTGCTTCAGAAAATTCACAATAGGTAAGGATCAAATTTCTGCTGCTACTCAAACAAGAGCACCAAAAGATGCGTAACCATCATCAAATAAGTAATAAGACCCATCGAAGACAACATAATCAGTTGTAAAACTAATCTTTACCTGTGAACCCGTACCAATCATTGTTTCAGACCACTAGACCAAGAAGAAAGATAAAGGACCCAAAGAATAGAAAGTTTAGTAGTAGCATTAATAAACAACACAAAATATTACAATAGCAGAATATAGCTAAGCACAAGCTTGTCGAAAGTGTCTTAACAACCATCATCCACATTTAACGACGGTAGTTGGCAGAACATCTCAGCTGTAAATTCTCGGTAACCAATGAAACAATCAATAGAATTCACTCCAACAGATACACTTTTTTGTAATAGACACAACTGACGAGAAACTGAAAATCAAAACACAGGTAAATTACTGTTTAAAAAAGAATAAACAACATTACACAGTGTAGTTTCCATAATAGCTATTGAGATAAAAAGGATACGAAATGAAGGATCCAAGAATGCAATGCAACAACTCAAACAAATAACTATGCGCTCAGACTGCGCAGTAAGGTGTGGCAATGCCAAGATCTACCAAATGAGAACAAAGAAAAAGTGCTAGATTTACACGACTGCAACTGAAACTGCCACCTGAAACCACTACAAGAAAACGCAGGATCTGGGCATGATAAATTAAACTCATTGCTCTGCTCTAATTGCTTTCAATTAATATTGTAAGAATAATTACAATAACTTTACAAGGCTGTAGTAGGGAATACCTTCTAAATACTGTATACAATTACAAGAAGCAGAGGTATCCTTACCAACCAGCTCAAAATAAACACCCATCATGGAAGAGCCATTCAAACCACTCCAAGATCAACTGTACAGTAAGCTCTGAATATACAATACTACCGTTCTCGACCTAATCTTGATGGCTCCTGGAAAGATGCTTGTTGTCATCAATTATCTTTAAATAAGCCATCCTTCACGATGGCTCAGATAAAAATGGTGTACCAGCAGTAAAATGGTAGATACAGGTACCAAAATCCTATAATTACTGAGCTAAAACCTATCCATCAGGATCCAGTGGTTCTCCAGAACAATCATCTGGAGCAACTTCCTCCTCCTTAGGAAGGCACCGGATTGGGACATAGACATACCCTTTATGTAATCGCAGGTTCTTCATTGAGGCTTAATTTGAAGTCATTAGATTTCTCAAAAGTTTCCATATGCAGTTGATTCAACAAACTAGTTGTAACACCCCGCATTTTGGGCTGGAACGAAAATCGTCATTCCTTCGCATAAAGGTTTCAAAAGCCATAAATCCAATGCAAATTTAGTGTGTCAATCAATTATGTAGTGTGGGAATCTATTTGAGTATGAATTGAGATCATAGAGGTCCCCTAACTCTAAGACGAGTTGAAAACATTTCTCTTGATTAAGTTTTAGAGGACGTTTCAACTTGGGTCAACTTCCATCGACCATAACTCTTTGCATATAACGAGTTAGAGGACCTACTATATATCAAATGAAAGATCTTCAAATTAGCTTTCCAACGGTACCAATTTCGCCTTAATCCAAATTCGCATAAAAAAGTTATTCCCATTTTCGTGAGAGGCAGTAAGGGTGTGCGATGGGCAATGCGCCGCCCAATCAAATTTGTGCGATTGGGAGTGCGAAGCACACTTAAATGTCTGCCATAAGGTGTGCGCCGCATACCTCACTTCCAAGTGCCAAAAACACTCCTATATATGTCTATAACACGGGATTTAACCCCAATTATCCAAAATCCTTTCACTTTCATCAAAAATTGGTCAAGAACACTCTTAAGGGTTTCAACCTAAAGATCAAGATATCTCAAGATTTAACCGTAGTTGTTCAATAATTCTTTAAGATTCGGAATCCCCGTTGCGAGAGCTACTAGAAGCACCCATCAATTTTGCGAATAGAGTTCTGTAATCAAAGTTCATCTAAATTCACAAATTTGAGGTATGTGGGGTTTGAATAAGAACACCCTTTCGTTCTTGTGCCCAAAACTTATTTTGGATTATAAATTACTGAATTTTTAATTATTTTCCATGAAATTCTAGTTGGGGTTTATACCCATGGTTGTTAATTATAAGCTTATAAGGTTCTCAATGATTTAGAAGTGTAATTGTCTGACTAATTTCACATATTTATGCAAGTAATGTGATTTTCCAGATTTTTCCAAGTGAGTTTAAGCATTATATTGTGATTCTTGATTTCTATATTTTGACATTGTTGAAGTATTTTCAAGAAGTATATTGAGTATGATGTTTTGCTATGATATTACATGAGTATGTTTATATTTTCATGCTTATTGCTGAAATTTTCAGATTTTGAGTTGATTCATCAATATTTACATTATCAAGAATGAATCTTTTGGTGTTTTAATACGAGTTTGATATATGGGTTACTATTTAAAGATTGTTATTTTGAGAATGAGTTATTGAGGACTTCTAAAGAATTGCAAGAAGTATGTTTATATTTCCATTATTATGAGATCTTTAAAGCTTTGATGATGAGTCTATCATGATTTCTAAGGAAAAGAATTGAGCTTTGATATTAAGCTAAGAAAGAAATCCACAACATTTGATTTATTTATGATGAAGGGGTAACATTTTGGCTCCCAATGCAAAGTAATGAATTTGTTTGAGATGTGAGCCTGAGGCCAATTTAAATTTCTGAGCTAAGTCTGGGAGAAGTATTTAGCACCGAGCGGGAAGTGTGGTACTTCCCTAGAACTACGTGCCCCCGTAGGATGTGAGCCTGAGGCTGATATAGTGATCACTAGTGAATCAAATGACTAAGGTCCTACTCCGATGGCAAGGATAGGACAGCTTTCCCCAACGTGGGTTAGACGTTGGACTCCATGTAGCTCACATGGTTTATGTTGGTTATGAGAAACTCCCATAGTGTGTCTCTATTCTATCTAAGGTAAGTGTGTATGGTTTGAAACTATGATTTTCTGAGAAAGTTTCTTGTTTCCGAAAGATTGAAATGTTATGCTCTAAAGAGAGTTGGTTTGAGACTTGATTACTTTACAAGTTTGATTTTGTGAAGAAAGTGAATTGAAAACTTATGTAATGACTCACGTGTTTTACTTTACATGTATTATTCATCCATGATTTTGATGATTTAATTCGAGCTAAGTGAGTCATTTATATCAGCATGCATAATTTTATAAACTGTGATGATAGTAAGATATTATTTTATATATGCATTGCACCCCTATATGCTCGGTACATTTCCAAGGTATTGATCCACACACACCCGTGTGTGGGCTACATTTTCTCGTAATGTAGGTACAAGGTATAGTGTACACCTTCGGATCCAGTCAGTTCGCGGCATCCAGTCAGCAGGTGATGAGTCCTGTTGATTCAAGGGCTCGAGTCAGTTACGCGAAATTAATAGTGTTGTATTTCCTTTATTTAGTCGTATTGAGTTGGGATAGTCGGGAGTCATGACCCAGCTACCTATAGTCAGTACTAGTAGAGGCTTCATAGACAGTTAGTAGAAGTTGGTGTATTTAGTTTCAGTTTTGTTTGTAAAAGCAGAGTTGTAATTTTGTAAATTCAGTTTTGTATTGATCAAATTCAGAAAAGAGTTATTTTCCGCTAACTTGTATAGATTTATGCATTTTATTTAGTTGCTTATGAGTTATGCCAATAAAAGGGTTAGCTTGGGGTCACAAGTGACCCCAAGCACCGTGTGACATCTTGGGACCCGATTTCGGGGCGTTACACTAGTTAGGATTGAAATTCTAGCTAAAAATATGCATATCAATTATCTAACCAATACATCCAACTAAAGCATGGATATTTCCTCTTGTAAAGTATGTCATCCTAATAAATCAGATTGAACATAACTCTACCTTTCTGTATATCAATTGCTTGTCCCTGTGATTTATTGAATTGGAAGAAGCTCTATATGGAATTTCCTTGCCAGAAAATAACACTCTTGCAGTTTTTTCTGTGACAGGGTTGGATGATGTAGAACTACCATCAGTCTTCTGATCATTGTCCATAGACACAGGAAACTTAATGCACCATTTTCCTGCTACAGAACTGTCTACCATTATGTCATCTGATCTTTGCATTATTTCACTGCCAGATTTATAGCCATCAATGTAGCCTTTAATGGATGTCGTAGTAGCTGAATCTGAACAAACATCTGAATAATATCCTTCTGGGTGAATTTCTTGGTATAACTGTTCTATCCAATCTATGGTTTCAATTTCATAATCTATTACTTTTTCTAATATTATTTTCTTAATATCTATAATTTCTATATCTTTAAGTATATATAAGATTAAAACTTTAAGATAATCTAGATGATCTATCTTTTAAGGTTGATTTTATTATAATATTTTGTAGTTGTTTGTTTTAGTCTTAGTAGTTCTTGCATATTTTTATTAAGAAATTCTATATATTTTATATCTTTATTTTCCATGTATTTGTCTATATTTATTTTTATCTGTTTTTCTAGTAATTGTATGTTTTTCATATCTTTTTCTAAAAATTTTATGTAATTTGTCATGATAGG